>NW_006160045.1:2431493-2433715 GCF_000334495.1 Tupaia belangeri chinensis
AGGGAAAGAATGTAAATTAAGTTACAAAAAAAAAAGTTTCAGAAAAAAAAATTCTCTATTCAATGACTGCAGTAAGATATCTAGCCCCAGCTAGGTGCTACTTTATAGGATGCATAAAGCTAGACTTGTGTTCATGGAAATGTATATATCAGCTGTGTTTGCTATGAAAATATTTAGATTAATTAAGATCTTTAGTAATTCAATAAAAAAATGGGAGGGGAAACAGTATAGAAAGTAAATATAGATACCAGAGACAGTGTGGGAAGAGAGTGGGAGATGGCAGAGGGTAAGAGATAGGGAATCAAGAATGGGAGAAAAAAAGGAAAACATACAGTAAACAAGAAGTGGAAAATTATTTGCCGACAATAACATGTTTGTTGATGTGCTTGATTGAGACAATATACAGTGTACCCTGGATGGAAGAATCTCATTTTGTATGCTGTAATGATGTACAGTAAATTAATGCAAATAAATTAATTAAAATTAAAAAAAATTTAAAAAATAAAAAGAAAAAGAAGCTTTCTTGTGAGATTGGTGAGATGTTCCACAGATCATATTTAGAAGAGCTGCGTAGCTGAGAGAGAACCGTTATTTCCTACCCAATTGGTACATGATGTTATGAAATAATGCATGGGTGAAAGAGCCATATAAACCACAAGATATAATAATAGATTTTTACGTATTAAGAGTTCCATTAATATGATTTCAGATTCCACATTGCAACTAATGTTTAAGAAATTGCCACTTCTCAAGTTTCTGTATGGTATCAAAGAATATTCACAGTTATCTGAAAAGCTTTTACAATAATTCTCCCTTGGGTCAGCCGTGGAGGCACAGTGATATTCCGCAATGCAGAGACCGTATGTGAGAGCTGCCCAGGCTCACATCCCAGTGTCTCCGTGGACACGCTAAGAGTGTCTGTGTGTGCCTGTTAGCTGAGGCTGGGGGCAGGATGGCAGCACAAAATCTTGATAGGGGTGGCTGCCTCTTTGTTTTCCTTTCTCTCTCTCTACCTCCTCTCTCACAGAAAGAATAAACTTAGAAAAAAAAATTTCCCAGGCCAGCCTGCAGTGCAGTTACAGTTAAGGCAACTGGACCCCACATGACTGGTAGTTCAAGTCCCAAACCCAGCAGCTTGAGAAACACTGAGTGCATGTCCATGTGTGCCCCAAATCCTGAGGCGAGAAGGGAGGAGAAAGGATTATAGTGTGGCCACCTCCCTCAGGTAATAATTTCTCCCTTTCCCTTTCTCATACACATTCTCTACAGTGAGTGCATGCACCTGATGGTAAAATTAATTTTTTTATTAAAATTAATTCTCCCTTTTGTATTCTTACATATTTCAATTAAAACAAGTATTTCAATAGATTAAATGCAGAGGTAGTCATGAGAATTCAGCTGTCACCTAGACATTAAAGAAATTTATAAAAACTGAAAAGTAAGACAAAGATATTTCTCACTATTTTTTAAATTATAGATTTCTTGTTAAAACAGCTAATTTTTGTTAACACAGAGTGTGTTGGGGCCAGCAGGTGGCATGGTGGTTAAGGGCATTGGACTCCTACATGGCTGACTGCAGTTCAAGACCTGGACCTGGCAGCTTGCTTTCTTGCTCTCTCGTTCTCCTTCTTTCCCTTTCTGATCAAATTAAAAAATAAATAAAGTTAAGTAAAGTAATTTTAAAAAACATGGAGTGTGTTTATTGTTACTGTTTTAAAGTTAACAAATATTTAAAAAATCTTTTTCATTTTGAAAATGGTAAATTCTGGATAATATGGCACACCCAAACAAAAGCTCTTTGGATTGCTGATAAAGGATTCTTAAGACCAATGCATTTCTGCATCACTACCTTAAAACATTAAGTTATGTTAGGAAAGCTATACTTTCAGAAATAAACAATCAGGAACACTTTTTGAAGGATAGTTTACAAATTTGTAATTTTTCTTCTTTCTTTTTATTTTGCCACCCAAACAAGCAGAAAAATAAATATTTGAGGCAGATGTGCCAATTGACTATCTACCACAAACCCTCATTTCAGCCTGGTGACTGACCCCAGGGACTAAATCATACTTTTCTGAACAGAACATGGTGATCCCCTGTCCTTTGACAAATACTCATTTTCTCAGCCTTCACTGCAACTAGTGGCAGTCATGTGGCACAGGTCCTGTCAGGAGACATAACAAAGTCTGCTGAGAGGATTTTAGGAAATATTTTGCTTCCTG
>NW_006160045.1:2433731-2449528 GCF_000334495.1 Tupaia belangeri chinensis
TTTTGCTGCCTGCTGAAAAAAGACAAACCTGTAAGAAGAATCTGCTAGCTAAGGTTACCCCCTGCTTCCTAACTTCCACATGCTATGAGTACATCACTGTGCCCAATCTTGTGAAAAACAGAGAGCAAGAACAAAGAGTAAGACCCAATGTACTTGAGTTGAAGATAGAACATTTGAAGGAGCTGCTAAACTAGCCATGAAACCACAACCTCTAGCCATCTTTTGATGTTTGGAAATTAAATATTTTTTTATTAGTTAAAGCACCATTAAAAAAAAAAAAGAGTGGAAAGTGGGCACAGAACTTTGCCTTGGACTCCAATACCCACCACAGTAAAAGCTAGCACTTGGCAGACTCTCATGTCCCAAGGCTCCAGACTGATATCCAAGGACTGAGCCTCCAGACCTGCTCTACTGCCAGGTGGGACCTCACAGCTCCAGGTTTTAGACTTGCTTGGCAACTCGATCTCCAACCCACACTACCAGGTGAATGAACTTCAACAGCTCTAGGCTCTAGAGAAAACGTGCTCAGCAGCAGACTGGCCTAGTCATCCCTGGGCTTCAGGCATACCCCAGCATCATGCTGGATGCTGCAGACTCTAGGTAACTGCCATGTCCTAGTGCTGTGCCTGCCGTCACAGGCCTCAGGCTTTGGGAACTCACCAAAACCATGCCAACTGGGGCAAACACCAGGCTCAAGGACAATGCTAGACAACTGCCAGGAATCTCTAGATGGGCTGACTGTTGAGGGGCTTTTCTAAACAAAGCCAGTTTGCAAATGCCTGAATAAGTATCTACGTATTCAAATGAGTAAACATTGAAGTGCAACCATAAACATCAGAACAATCAGGGAAACTAGACATCATCAAAGGAATAAAATAAAGTACCTGTAATCAACCATAAAGAAATGAAAACATATAGAGACCAGCAGTTAATGTAATGGCTATGTCGCTGGACTCCCACCTAGTCGACTGTGGTTCGCATCCCGGATCCGGTGGCTTAAAACTCACACCGGGTGCATGTGCGTGCGTGCCCAAGATCCCGAAAGGAGAATGGAGGAGAAGGGATTGCGGCGTGACCATCCCCCCTGGGGGATGGGTGATTTCTCGCTTTCTGTCTCTCTGTTTCTCTCTGTCTGTCTGGCGAGCGCAAATGCCCTATAGCAAAATCCTCTCCAAAAAATAAAATAAAATAAAATATGAAACACAGCAAACTTTAAGAAAACACAGAGAAATCAATAAAATGTGGAAAACAGTAAGTAACTAGAACAGAAGATGTGATAGAGAAATTGAAATAAATAAAAATTGAACAAACCTCGAAGCCCAAAAATACAATGAAAGAAATGGAAAATGCAATAGAGACCATAAACAGCAGACATGATCAAGCAGAAGAATCGGAAAGCTTGAAGATAATTTGCTTAAAAATACACACGCTGAGAGGGGAGATAAAGGACAACAAGAATGAATAAAGACAGCTTGAAAAACAGCAAATATTTGAATGAGATGAGTCAAAGAAAGATAAGAGAAAGATACAAGGGTACAAAACTTATTTAAAGAAATAGTAGCAGGAATCTTTCCAAACCTCGAGAAAGATGTAAATACCTAGGTACAGGAAGATCAGAGGTCTTCAGTAAGGTTCAATACAAACAAAACTATCCAAAAACGTATTTTGATCAAACTGCCAAAAATCAAAGACTAAGAGTAAATCCTGAAATCAGCAAGTGAAAAGAAGCAAATGAATAAGAAAGTTCCAATATGGCTAACAGTAGATTTCTCAGCAGAAATCTCATAGGCCAGGAGAGAATGGGATATTATATATTCAAAGCACTGAAGACAAGAGCTGCCAACAAGAAAACTGTACACAGCAAAGCTGTCCTTCGGAAAATGAAGAGGAGATAAAGACTTTCACAGACAAACAAAAGCAGAGGGAGTTTATTACCATGAAACCTGTCTCATAAAAAACGTTAAACGGAGTTTTTCAAGTTGAAAGAAAAGACACTATGAGTTACTTGAAAACATCTGAAAGTGTAAAACTCACTGGGAGAAGAAGTACACACTCGAATTCAGAATATCCTGATACTAGAATGGTAGTATGTAAATTACCTTACTTTAGAATCAAGTTTAAAAGACATTGGGGACCAGCAATTGGGATGGTGGTTAAGGTGCTGGACACTTCCACATGGCTGATCATGGTTTGAGTCTTGGACCTGTTGTCTTGCTTTCTCACTTTCCCTCTTTTTCTGTGTGTTTTTCTCTCCATTCATATTTAAAAATAATAATATTAATAACAATAATAATTAAATAAAATAATTATTTAAAAAAGACAAAAGCATTAAAACTAATAATATCTATAATAATCTGCTAAGGGATATGCAATAATAAAAGATTTATTGGGTAGTCAGAAAAATCATGACATACTTTTCTATGTTCTATGCAAAAATGCATCATGACTTTTCTGATGACTCAATAAATTGTGAAATCAAAAATTCAAAATATATGGTAGGAAACTGGAGTAAAAGTATAATAATTTTTGCAATCAAAATTAAGCTGTTAGTTTATTACCTGCTTAAAATAATCTTGTATAATTATAAGATTTTTTTAATCTTCCTGATGACATTAAACAAAACAAACAAAGAAACACACAAAAAATAAAAGAGATTTAAAACAAGCCACTAGAATTACAAAGAAAGACAGAGACAGGAAATAAACAAAGGACTAACTAAACAATTAATAAATTGACAATAATTTCTTAACTATCAATAATTATTTTGAATGTGAGCCAGCCTGTGGTCTGGTGGTTAAGGTGGCTGGATTCCACATAACCAACCATGTAGTTCAAGTCCTGGATGCAGTGGCTTGAAAAACATGACAGGCATACATGCATGTGTGTCCAAAATCCTGAAAGAAAGGAGAAATTGAAGATAAGGGATTGTGGCATGACCGTGCCCCACTGGGGGTAATTTCTTCTCTCTTACTCTCTCTCAACAACTATTCATGTCATTTGCCCCGCCCCCTCCCAAATTAAATTACCTTCAAGGTAAATATAATAAATTCTTCAATCAAAAGACAAAGTGGCTAAATTAATAATAATAATAATAAATACCCACTGCATGCTGCCTACAAATGGTTCATTTCACCTGTAACCACACATAGAGATGGAAAAAGATATGCCATAAAAATGGGAATCAGAAGAGAGCAAGACTAGCTATACTTAGACAAAATAGGCTCTAAGTCAACCACTATAAACACACACGCACAAAAACAGGAAAGTTATTACATAATAATAAAGAGGACAATTCAGCAAGGAGATATAACAATTGAAAACATATATGCACCAACATCAAAGCACCTAAATATATAAAATGAATATTAATATATATATAAAAAGAGAGATAGACTGCAATATATAATATTAGGGCACTTCAGTAGCTTTCAGGAATGGACATATCATACAGATGGAAAGTCAACAAGAAAACATCAGATGTATACTACCTTCCAAACCAAATAACCTAGCAGATGCATACAGAACATTCCACCAAAAAATTTCAGAAAATACATTCTTGTCAACTACACATACAACATTCTGCGTGATAGAGCAGATGCTAGGCCATGAAACAAGTCTTAACAAATTTAAGAAGATCAAACTCATATAAAGTATATTCTCTGACCACAATGAAATAAAACTAGAATGCAACAGGAAACTTTGGAAAATTCACAAATATAATACATAGAAACTAAGTATCATGCTTCTGAACAACTAATGGATCAATGACAGAAGAAGAAAAGTTTTTAAATGTCTTGATACAAACAAACAGAAATACCACATACCAAAACACAGCAAGAGTAATCCTAAAAGTAATCCTATAGCAATAAACACATTTAAAAAGACAGATTTCAAGTTAACAACCTAGCATTGCATTTCAAGAAGCTATGGGAACAAAAGAAACTCAACCAGAAGTTATTAAAATGATGTAAGTAATAATAATCAAAGCGAAAATAAATAAAATCAAGATGAAGAAAACAACAGGAAAAAAATGGTTTTAATAAGGTAAATAAAACTGACAATCCTTTGGCTAAACTGAATGAGAATGTAAAAGATTTAAATAAATAAAATCAGAAATAAGAAAGTATTACAGGGCCAGCCAGATGGTGTGGTGATTAAGGTGACTGGATCCCACATGGCTGACTGTAAATCAAGTCCTGGACCTGATGGCTTGGAAAAGATGCCAGGCACATGTGTGTGTGGCCAGAATCCCCAGAGAAAAATGGAGGAAAAACAACTGCAGCATGGCCATCCTCATGGGGAGTGATTTCTCACTTTCCCCCCTCTCTTTTTCTTTCCATCCCTCTCCAATGAGCACATGTACCCTAAAGCAAAAACTAAAACAAAAAGTTTTTTAAAAGATACTACAACTGATATCACAGAAATATAAAAAAATCATAACAGACTAGTATAAACAACTAAATGCCAATAAATTGAATAAACTAAAAAAATGGATAAATTCCTAGACACATACAACTTATCAAGATTATAAAATTATGAAAATATAAATTGACAAGTAACAAGTAGAGATTGAATCAGTAATAAGAAATTTCCCTCCAAAGAAAAGCCCAGGACCTGATGACTTCACTACTGAATTCTTATCAAACATTTAAATAACTAATCCCAATTATTCCCAGGCTATTTCAAAAAAATGAAGAGAAGGGAATACTTTCAAATTATTTTTTAAGGCCAGCATTACTCTGATACTAAACCAGACAAGAAACAACAAAAAGAAAGCAGACCAATACCTATGAGGAATATAACTGTAAAAGTTATCAATGAAATACAGCAAAGCAAATTCAACAGTACATCAAAGAGATCATTTATTATGATCAAGTTGTATTTTTCCCAGAGATGAAAGGATGTTTCAACAATAATAATCAACAAATATGATACATCACATTAACATAATAAATGACAAAAACCATACAATCATTTGATACATGCAGAAGCATTTGACAAATTTCAGTATTATTTTATCAAAACTACAACCTATTAGGTATAAAAGGAATGTTCCCCAACTCGATGAAGGTTATATATGATAAATCCATAGCTAATATCATATTTCAACTGAAAGACAGTTGATAGGTTTTTCTCAAAGTTTGGAACAAGACAAAATAGAAGTCATCACCACAACTATTAGGAAACAGAAAGAAATAAAAGCATCTGAATTGAAAGGGAGAAGTTGAATAGTCCTTGTTAGCACACCATTTATATACTCTAACAACAGACTATCTGGAAAACAAATCAAGAAAAAAACCTCATTTACAATAGTTACAGATAACTAAAATATTCAGGAATCATTTTCTTTATTTGTTTCTTTTTATTTATTTAATTCCATTTGTTATAATTATTTTTTCATTTGACCAGAGAGTGACAGAGAGAGAAAGGGAAAGTGAGAAAGCAAGCTGCCAGGTCTGGGACTTGAACCATGGTTGGCTATGTGGGAATCCAGCACCTTTAACAACCACACCACCTGCCAGCCCCTCGGGGATCATTTTCATCAAGGAGTCTGAAGACACATTGGAAACCATAAAACACTAATGAAAGAAAATAAAGATAATGCAAATAAATGAAAAGGTTTCCTTTGGTCCTGGATTGAATGAATTAATATCATTAATGTGCCTATATTACTCAAAGCAATCTAAGATGCAACACCTATCAAAATACCAATGACGTTCATCATAGAATAATAAGTAGAAAAAACAATTCTAAAATCCATAAGAAACTATAAAAGATAACAAAAAGCCAAATCTTGAACAAAAAGAATACATATAGGTGAATCACACAACCTTATTTAAAAATATACTACAAAGCTATAGTAACCAAACAGCAATGGTATTAGCATAAAAACAGGCACATAGATCAATGAAACAGAATAGAGAGCCCATAAATGAATCCATGTATTTATGATCTATTGATATTCAACCAAATTACCAAGAACACACAATGGGGAAAAGATGGTTTTCCAGTAAAATTGGATATTCTCATGTAGAAAAATAAAATTAGACCTTATCTCACACCATATACAGAAATGGTCTCAAAGTGCATTAAAGACTTTAATGTAAGACCTGGAACTATGAAACTGCTAGAAGTAAATGTAAGGAAAAAAACTTCATAAAATTAGATAAGTTCATAATTTTTCAGCTATAAGCCCAAAAACATAGGCAAGTAAAGCAAAAACAGACATGAGATTATGTCAAAATAAAAAAACTTCTGCATGATACACAATCAACGGAGTAAGGATATAGTCTATAGAGTGGGAGAAAATATTTGCAATGTATACATCTGATAAGGAGTTAACACTCAAAATATATAAGAAGCTCAAATGACCCCATGGGGGGAAATTAACTCAATAATTAAATAATTGGGTAAAAAAAGCATTAATAGATATTTACCAAAAGAAGTCAAGAGACCAGCAGATGGCATAATGGTTACATCGCTGGACTTTTACATAGTCAACCATGGATTGAGTCTCAGACCCAGAGGGCATCCATACCCCAAATCCCAAGAGAATGTAGAAGAAGGGATTACAGTATGGCCATCCTCCCTAGGGAGTGATTTCTCACTTTCTATTTCTTTGTCTCTCCAGCAAGTGCACGCACCCTATAGCAAAAACCTCTCCGAAGAAAAAATAAAACAAATGGCCATCAGGTATAAGAAAAAATGTTTAACATCACTAATCATCAGGAAAATAAAAGTTAAAACCACTGTATCATTTCACAGCTGTTGGGATGGCTATTATTGTATATACACATATCAAACAGTTGTTACTCTGGCATTTCATAGAAAATGATTGAATATGGAGGATCTATTGCCGAGCGAAGCAAGCCAGGATATGAAAGAAAGATATTGTATGTAACTACTTAATATGTACTGACTCTCCACACTTTATGGTAGAGATCAAAATACTGGAGAGCATAAAAGCAGTGAAAATAGTTATGGATGCTGAAGACAGTGTGGAATGGGGGCGGGAGAAGGGAAGAGTATAGATAAGGATAGCAAGAGAACAAATAGAGAGGCATGACATTAGAGGGACAAAGAAATAGATTATTACCTGTTGATAACATGTCTAGTATTCTCAACTGGACTGGTCTGAGAAGTATTTCATGTTGGGTAAATTCTTTTTACGAGCCAAATGATACATAGTGATTGAATGTTAAAAAAAAATGAGAATAATAATAATAATAATAATATGAAAAAAATGATGAAAAGCTATTTGATGATGAGGATGTGGATAGTAATGTCTTTGTCTTGATTGATATGCATGGTAATTGTGCTAGAAAAAGAAATGTAATACACCGTAAAGATATATGTGATTAATGTAGCATAGAAGAGATTATGATTATAATAAAATTAAATAAAATAAACAGTTGTTGACAAAGATGAGGAGAAAAGGCAACCCTTACACACTTCTTGTTGGAATATACATTATGTGAAACAGTATGCATATTTTCAAATTACTTAAAATAGAATTACCATATTATTCAGTAATCCACTTCTGGGGATATAGCCAAAGGAAACAAAATCAATATGTCATTGAGGTATCTGCACTCCCATTTACTGTAACATTATTCACAACAGACGTTATAGAATCAATCCAAGTGTCTTTGAAGGATGAATGGATTAAAGAAGGTAGTATCTATACATAATTAAATACTGTTTGACCATAAAAAGGAAACCTTGTCATTAACAACAGCATGGATGAACCTGGATGACATTATGCTAAGTGAAATAAGCCAAGCATAGAAAGACAAATACCACATGACCTCACTCTTTCGGAATTTTAAAAGTTGACCTTAAAGAAATAGAGCATAAAATGGTGATTAGAGGCTGGAGAGGTTTTGGATACAGGGAGGTGGAACAGAGGTTGGGGAAATGATGGTCAAAGACACAAAAGTTTAATTTACATAGGAAAGATAAGTTATGGATCTATTATAATATCTGGTGACTGTAATTATTAACACTATTGTATTTTTGAACAATGCTAAGAACAAGGATGTAAAATGTTCTCATCACAAAATGATAACTATGTGAGGTCATGCATAGATTAATTAGCTAGATTGACTCATTGCATCAGGCATGTATACTTCAAAATGTCAAATTGTATGCCATAAATATATATAATTTTTCTCTCAATTTAAAAAATAAAATGTAAAAAAAACCCTAAAATCAGATATATAAACTACTTTTTCTTGTCGTTGTTATTAAAGACTGAAGACTAGGAAAAAAAACACTTGAAAAGACCCGGTATCTTAAAGATTTTGAAGAGTTACTGAAAGGCCTTTCCATGCCCTCAGAAACATTAATTCTCAGAAAAAGTTCAAGGTAAGTCATTTTCTCTGAAAAATGGCAATAAAATGGTTAGCAAATGAAGAATGTTGATATTTTGGTTGGTTTCACATTCAGCTTCAATACTTTTTCTCCCGTCTTTTTTCTTGGCCAAGCCAACCATGGACTTTTGCCAATAATGAAAATGACCAACTGGCAGCTGGAATGTATTTCCTGACAAAGGCATTAACTAGGCTTTGGCCTCATGAGTAAGAAAAAGAATTAAGGAATCCCAGACCTGGGTATCATCCAGATTCACTAAAGGGCAGCAAGAATCACAGACTTCCAGCTGTATGGGGAAATTGTACAAGGTGTTATTTCTCAGATCATCAATTAGTTCAACTTTGATAGGATTTTGGCAGGCAAGACTGGTTATGATGGAAGAAATTCAGTTCATCAATAAAAATATGAAAAGCTGTACAACTCTCGGCTTGGTTTTCTTTGTGTGAAGAAGGATACGTATGTATACACACTTGAAGAAACAGGAGTAAGAACACTTATAAACTTGGATTTTATTTTTTTGAGAGGTTTTTGCTATAGGGCACATGCATTCACCAGAAAGACAGAGAGATGTTGGGTAAATTCTTTTTACGAGCCAAATGATACATAGTGATTGAATGTTAAAAAAAAATGAGAATAATAATAATAATAATAATATGAAAAAAATGATGAAAAGCTATTTGATGATGAGGATGTGGATAGTAATGTCTTTGTCTTGATTGATATGCATGGTAATTGTGCTAGAAAAAGAAATGTAATACACCGTAAAGATATATGTGATTAATGTAGCATAGAAGAGATTATGATTATAATAAAATTAAATAAAATAAACAGTTGTTGACAAAGATGAGGAGAAAAGGCAACCCTTACACACTTCTTGTTGGAATATACATTATGTGAAACAGTATGCATATTTTCAAATTACTTAAAATAGAATTACCATATTATTCAGTAATCCACTTCTGGGGATATAGCCAAAGGAAACAAAATCAATATGTCATTGAGGTATCTGCACTCCCATTTACTGTAACATTATTCACAACAGACGTTATAGAATCAATCCAAGTGTCTTTGAAGGATGAATGGATTAAAGAAGGTAGTATCTATACATAATTAAATACTGTTTGACCATAAAAAGGAAACCTTGTCATTAACAACAGCATGGATGAACCTGGATGACATTATGCTAAGTGAAATAAGCCAAGCATAGAAAGACAAATACCACATGACCTCACTCTTTCGGAATTTTAAAAGTTGACCTTAAAGAAATAGAGCATAAAATGGTGATTAGAGGCTGGAGAGGTTTTGGATACAGGGAGGTGGAACAGAGGTTGGGGAAATGATGGTCAAAGACACAAAAGTTTAATTTACATAGGAAAGATAAGTTATGGATCTATTATAATATCTGGTGACTGTAATTATTAACACTATTGTATTTTTGAACAATGCTAAGAACAAGGATGTAAAATGTTCTCATCACAAAATGATAACTATGTGAGGTCATGCATAGATTAATTAGCTAGATTGACTCATTGCATCAGGCATGTATACTTCAAAATGTCAAATTGTATGCCATAAATATATATAATTTTTCTCTCAATTTAAAAAATAAAATGTAAAAAAAACCCTAAAATCAGATATATAAACTACTTTTTCTTGTCGTTGTTATTAAAGACTGAAGACTAGGAAAAAAAACACTTGAAAAGACCCGGTATCTTAAAGATTTTGAAGAGTTACTGAAAGGCCTTTCCATGCCCTCAGAAACATTAATTCTCAGAAAAAGTTCAAGGTAAGTCATTTTCTCTGAAAAATGGCAATAAAATGGTTAGCAAATGAAGAATGTTGATATTTTGGTTGGTTTCACATTCAGCTTCAATACTTTTTCTCCCGTCTTTTTTCTTGGCCAAGCCAACCATGGACTTTTGCCAATAATGAAAATGACCAACTGGCAGCTGGAATGTATTTCCTGACAAAGGCATTAACTAGGCTTTGGCCTCATGAGTAAGAAAAAGAATTAAGGAATCCCAGACCTGGGTATCATCCAGATTCACTAAAGGGCAGCAAGAATCACAGACTTCCAGCTGTATGGGGAAATTGTACAAGGTGTTATTTCTCAGATCATCAATTAGTTCAACTTTGATAGGATTTTGGCAGGCAAGACTGGTTATGATGGAAGAAATTCAGTTCATCAATAAAAATATGAAAAGCTGTACAACTCTCGGCTTGGTTTTCTTTGTGTGAAGAAGGATACGTATGTATACACACTTGAAGAAACAGGAGTAAGAACACTTATAAACTTGGATTTTATTTTTTTGAGAGGTTTTTGCTATAGGGCACATGCATTCACCAGAAAGACAGAGAGAGACAGAGAGACAGAAAGTGAGAAATCACCCCCCAGAGGGGAAGGTCACACTGCAATCCCTTCTCCTCCATTCTCTTCTTGGGATCTTGGGCACGCACGCACATGCGCCCAGCATGAGTCTAAGTCACCGAGACCGGGACTCGAACCGCGGTCGGCTACATGAGAGTCCAGCGACATAGCTACTACACCGCTGGTCCTATAAACTTGGATTTTTATAATCCTTATTATTAGAAGGAATCACTACACTTTTAATTTGTTCTTTTTGTAAGGAATATATTGAATCATCTGAAAAGTCATGATGCAATTTTTCATAGAAAAACAAAAGTATATCATGGCCTTTTCTGTCTATCTATCTATATCATCTATATCTATATCTATATCTATATCTATATCTATATCTATATCTATATCTATATCTTTATCTATGTAATGTTTCATCTGTGGAAAACTTTCATCAATTCAACTAATTCTTAATCCCTCCTCTACATTCTGCTCCATGTCTCTTTCCAAAGAACCATTCCTGTTTCCCCATGGTAAATTATATTTCTTCATTAAGTCCTGCCAAGACTCCACACTTAGCCTTCATGGCACTTAGAATATTTGTGATGAAGCAATTAATTTTGTAATGTGTTGATTCACTGACAGTGTAATTCTAGGAGCACAAGAATACTGTCTTATTTGCCACTAAATCTTGCACATAATAGACATTTTTCAAGTACTTAGTAAAGAGTAAGTGGGAACCAGTAGTTAGCATAATGGCTATGTCGCTGGATTCCCACGTAGTCGACTGCGGACCCGGTGGCTTAAAACTCACGCCAGGCGCATGTGCGTGCATGCCCAAGATCCCAAGAGGAGATTGGAGGAGAAGGGATTGCGGAGTGACCATCCCCCCTGAGGGGTGATTTCTCACTTTCTGTCTCTATGTCTCTCTCTGTCTGTCTGGTGAGCGCACGTGCCCTATAGCAAAAACCTCTCAAAAAAAAAAAAAAAAAAAGGAGTATGTTAAAGCTTCAGTATGACTCCAAGTTCTCAGTAAAATTAAATAGTACTTGTAAAACATTTAGCTCAAAAACTGGATATAGTGAATCCTCAACAAATGTTAACTTTTTGCATTTCCAAGCTTTTTTTGCATTTTTAAACTCTGGGAAACAGACAGGATAAGAATCATTTGAAATCCTCAATTTCTAAGTAGGAAAATATATGTAAGAGGGGATGTGATTTGCCCAAGCACACATCCTTGGTAACAAGTGGAAGTCAAACTCAAATCAGTCTTCTCAAACGCTTTCACTAATAAACTGAGTACAAAAGAGAATGCACCTAGGATGCTAAAGAAGGCATGCTTCTGCAACATCTACTGAACGGGGAGAAACTCATCCTTGGTGCCTTCAGTGTCTGATCCAGTAGCTGATATCAATGTAGCTTGGTTTATTCAACATTGTAGCAGAACCTACTATTTCCCAGCCAGTATTAGTCTCCCTGTCTCCAAAATGAAACTACAATCAGGATAGCAATTGACTCATATGGAAAATCTATCTTTTTCAGACTTTCTTGTATCAAGGAGAAGCCATTTCCTAAATTTCTGATCAACGGGATATGAGCATGAGTGACACATGATTTTTCCAGGAAAACTGCTTAGAAAGAGCTGAAGTACCTGAGAATAAGATCCTTTTTCCCAAAAATGCAGGCACAATGACCGGTGCTCTAGCAGCCATATTGGGCAATGAGGGGATCTTGAAGTTGGAAATTATGTACTAAGGATGAGGAAACAATATAGGCCATCTCTGATGATTGTAGAGCCACCCTATCAGCTTCAACTGCCTGAGGTTTTATTTTGTGTGAAAGAGAAATATTCTTCTAATTTATTTCATCTTCTTTTATTTCTTCTGTGGCCAAATATAACCTTCAATTATATGATCACTTACAAGGCTATGGAAGAGTGGTAGGCCCATTGTTAGTTGTTCTTTGATCTTCCAAGTAAAAACCTGAGAAAATACATACTTCTATGAAATACATTTTAAAGCAATACCTTGACAATTTTCTCTTGAATAGTCCAACATGTGCCATCACTAAGTCTGTGTGAAGTATTCTGTTTTGGAATCATCAGAATAAAAACTGTGAGATCATTTGGGGGTCACATTGGTCTGTTTCAAACTTTTAATCAGTTGTATTTTTGGAAAAGATTCTTTAGCAGAACAGTAAAAGAAAGACTTTTAAAGCAAATTCTTCATTGGAAAATGCTATGAATATAGAATTTTAAAACAAGAAGTTACCTTGCTACCTTAAATTACCTTAAAAATCACTTAGTCCATCTTTAACAGACCAGAAAAATCAAGGAATAGTTATAAGACATGACTTTCTCCCTACTTTACTAGGCCCTCTTCCCAACTACAAATACACGAATACACGTAGAAGGGAAAAGTACTAATTTAATTGATCAAGAGTCCAAGTCATTGGGAACCAGCAGTTAGCGTAATGGCTATGTCGCTGGATTCCCACGTAGTCGACCGCGGTTTGTGTCCCGGACCCGGTGGCTTAAAACTCACGCCGGGCGCGTGTGCGTGCGTGCCCAAGATCCCAAGAGGAGAATGGAGGAGAAGGGATTGCGGCATGACCATCCCCCCTGGGGGGTGATTTCTCGCTTTCTGTCTCTATGTCTCTCTCTGTCTGTCTGGCGAGCGCATGTGCCCTACAGTGAAAATCTCTCAAAAAAAAAAAAGAGTCCAAGTCATTGATGTGGCCATTTCACTAGTGGCAGGAGCTGCTCAATCCACTAATCCCCACAGGGTGTTAAGGGCCACTAAAAACTATTCCAACTGTCTGCCTCTTCTGTGCATCTCAGTGGATAAATTATGCCAAACCTGGCTCCATGGGACATGTCAGGAGACTCTTACTTCCTTTCTCTTACATGAATTTCTCTTGCAAAGGAGGCTGTGTACTAATGAACCCAGAACCTGCTCTCAACTTTTGGGTGATGTAGACACGGCACATGATCCTGACTGCTGATGTGTAACAACTTTCTCTTTCACAGGGACCACCTGAAAGTAGTAAGATTCCAAAGTTTCCATTTAGCTTTGGGCTAGGTAGGTGGCGCCCTCTCAGTTCACCAGCTTGAACTTTCTCCCTAAATCCAGCTTTTACGAGTCCTTGCCAGCACCAGTACTCTGCCTTAGCACCTTTATTTCCACTCAGCTGCTGTTCTTACAGTGTAGCTGCTAAGGCAGGGGAGTTGCAGCCAGAGCAAAACAGATGGAGTGTGGGTGGGGAGCGAAGCAACAACTATTAGCTGGCCAAGGTTTGCGCACTTCAGGGTCTTTAACTTAGTCTCATGAAATATTTTTAAAACTCTAGTTATTATTCCTCCCCAAATTATGGTTGACTCATTTGACCACAGGATATTTGATCACTTGAACAGGTCAGATATTGACTGAAACAGAATCTTACTTGGAAACATGGCATATTTTCCTCTTTTTTTATCCTGATCATCACTTTTTCCAATAATGTGGCGGTGATTTAAAAAACTGAATCAGACTCAATGTTTCCCTTTAATAACCACCTCTTTTCTTCCTCATCACACACGTCCTCTCTCCCCTCCTGATGTCCTGCTGCTGCTCTCAGTTCTCCCCTGTCCGTGCTGCAGACCTACCGGCCGCACTCAGGTGAAGTCCTCTGAGTTCATCACATTGCTGCACCTCCACAGACGCTCCTGAAGTTTCTTCCCACGGTTCCTGCCCTACCATCTTCTCAGTTCCTTCTTTTAATCAAGCGGCCAAACCTCAACTTCCATGTTGCCACTACCCCATCACAATGGCTCAGAACACAGGCTGTCATGGGAGGCTGGAACGGGTATTTTAGGGATCAGGTAGTTTCCGGGTCCTCCTTCCCTCTATTCTTCCTTATGCAGCATGTTGTTCAAAATGATCTACATTTGGGGTCAGTAAACTTGAAAAGAGCCAGACGGTAACTATTTCAAGGTTTGTATGCCCTCCAGTCTCTGTCACATCCACTCAACTTGATCATTAAGGCATTAGCATTACTCGTTAGAGAATGTGTAAACCAAGGAGTGGGGCTGTGTTTCAACAAAACCATATTATGGGTATGAAAATTTAAATTTTACACAGTTTCCATGTATCACAAAATATTCTTTTTATAATGTAAGATCATTTAAAAGTGGTTTTTTAAAAATTATTCTTACCTTGCAGACTATACATAAATAGGGCCAGATTTGACCCATAGGCCACAGTTAACTGACCACTGAAATGCATGCTATTCCTTGGTTCTCTCTTTGAATGCATTTATCCTTTTTTGCTTAAAAAACATACTTTTCAAGAGTCACCCATATTACTACCTTTTTCTCCATACTTTCTTATCAAATAATTCAACAATCTTATCAAACAGTTCAAACAAGTTCTGAAATAAAAGGAAGAATAAATAATGTAAATAGTTTGATTTTTTTAAAAAAGAGTTACGTTTTTATTTTCTCTTATGTAAATTTTGTGCATAAATATTCATCTTAGGGATTTCCATCAAATGAACTGAGGTATATGTTGATTATAGCACAACACTGGTTTGTTCCTCACAAATACTAATCAAGGTAGTGTCCATTGTTCTTTTCTTTTTTTAATTTACATTCATTCCCTGCACATCATTACAGCATACAAAATGAGATTTTCCATCCAGGGTACACTGTATATTGTCTCAGTCAAGCACATCAACAAATATGTTATTGTCAGCAAATAATTTTCCATTTCTTGTTTTCTGTATGTTCTGCTTTTTTCCCCCATCCTTGATTCCATATCTCTTACCCATCTCCCACTCTCCCACACTGTCTCTGGTATCTATGTTTGCTTTCTATACTGTTTTCCCCCCACATTTTATTGAATTACTAGAGACCTTAATTAATCTAAATATTTCCATAGCAAATACAGCTGATATTACATTTCCATGGACACAAGTCTAACTTTAGGCATCCTATAAAGTAGCACCTAGCTGGTGCTATATATCTTACTGCAGTCATTGAATAGATATTTTTTTCTGAAATTTTTTTTTGTACCTTAATTTACACTCT
>NW_006160045.1:2449590-2449941 GCF_000334495.1 Tupaia belangeri chinensis
ACATCATCACAGCATACGAAATGTGATTTCCCATCCAGAATATACTGCATAGTGATTTAATGATGCATATTATTATAAAATTTTTCCATTTCTAGTTCCTAGAATTATTTTTACCCCTCTTTCTGACCCTCTGTCCTTTCCCACCCTCTTCTCACACTATCTCTGGAGTCTACAATTGTCTTCCATTTCTTTCCCACCCACATTGTATTGATCACACGATTTCTTACATAATCTAACTACTTTCACTGGTGAGTTCTCTCATTAATATTAAGAAAACCAGTTTTAACTTAAATCAAAGAAATGCCAAGGAACTTTGCTTAAAGCCAGGAAACAGGTTAGGATTCTGTTCAA
>NW_006160045.1:2450523-2469646 GCF_000334495.1 Tupaia belangeri chinensis
TTTTCTCTTCTATGTCTGAGATTCTATTTTCTGAATGATCTAGTCTGCTTTTAATACTTTTAAGGGAGGTTTTGACTTCCTATATTATAGACTTTATCTCTAACAGTTCCGTTTGAGTCTTTTGTAAAATGTGTAATTCCTCTTTTAGATCTTGCAAGAATTTCCTCATCTCCTAGAACTCGTCAACTTCTTTCTCCTTTCTCTTGAGCAGTTCATTGTCTCTCTTCTCTTCCATCTCTGTTAGCTTTGACATTATGAATGCTTTAAATTCCTTATTAGACATTTCCATGATTTTCACTGAACTGCTTGTGGATGACGAAGAGTTACTCTTTTCCCTTGGAGGAGAGAGATTTTCTTGCTTTCCCATATTTCTTGTGATCCAGCGGTAATTTCTTGTCATCTGATGGATGGTGTGTTTTTTTCAAATTCTTGAAGTTCAGTCTGAATGTTCAGGAGCAAGCAGACAGAGGTGATCTAGAATCTCTTTGCCATTCTGTTGTGATTGCTGGTGCAGCAGATTCAATAGATATTGAGAAATATTTTAACCCACACTAGCTTGTTTGCTGGAGGCTGAATTATCAGTAGAAAATCTTCATTTCTTGTGTGCCCTGAAATACCTAGTTTGCAGTAGCCATGAGGAATCATCTTCTGAAGGCCTGGCCTCTCCTGCCATGCTAGCTTGTTTGCTGGAGGTTGAATTATCAGTAGAAAATCTTCATTTCTCATGTGCCCTGAAATACCTAGTTTGCAGTAGCCATGAGGAATCGTCTTCTGAAGGCCTGGCCTCTTCTGCCAAGCTAGCTTGTTTGCTGAAGGCTGAATTATCAGTAGAAAATCTTCTTTCCTCGTGTGCCTTGAAATACCTACTTCGCAGTAGCCATGACGAATTGTCTTCTCCCATTGTTCTTTTAAAGTATTATCTGCGCTTTTTTTTTTTTAATTTGCCATAGGGTGTGTACATTGGCCCAAGAGAGACAGACAGAAAGAGAGAAACCCCACCCCAGGGCAGATGGCCTCACTGCAATTCTTTCTCATCCATCTTTCTCTCAGGATTTGAGGTACACACATGTACCTAGCATGTTTTTCAAGCCACCAGGTCGAGGACTCAAATGTACAGTTGGCCACATGGGATCCAACTGCCTTAACCATGTCTGATTTTTTGACATCAAAATCTTTATGGGCTTCACTTTATCTTTTCTTTTCCATCTTCTTTTTAGTCATAAAACAATTCTGAAACAGTGCTCAGAGATCTTTACAGAAATGTCCTATGAAAACATTATACAATCAACCATTGGCATTCATTAGGAATATTTTCCAAGGACTTCAAATATTCCAAATACATATATACCACTAGAGCATATATTTTTTCATAAAATATAATAGTATATAGCTGAAAATCTAGATGACCCCTTTTAAACTCTCTATAAGTAATAAACATGAAACCAAAGTCATTTATAAGGCTATTTACTCTTTTTTATGAGAGTTACTATGAGCATAAAGAAAAGGAAAAAAAAAGTAAAAAGTGAATGATTTCTTCCTGGATAGGTTCACTTACTAGCTGAATGGCTCAATTTTCCATGTCAGCTTGACAGAAAACATTATTCAAGTTAATGATCTAACAAAATTATGAGTTAGGTCATTTTATGAACCTTTGCAGACCACAGTGAAATTGCCAACATTAAATTGAAGAATGCTAAGCTTGTGCTTTCAGTAGCTGGAGTAGAAGGAATGTCTGCCATAGGTTAAGTTATAGAGCAGATGGTGTGATGTCAGACCAATATAAAGAAATGACCCTAAAGCTGTCCAAAAATGGAATAGGCTACTGAGGGAGGGTGTGAACTCCTCAGAAACTGATAAAGGAAAGATCCAGGACCCAGGAGCATTGGGAAAGACCAAGAATGTCTCAAATATTCCTAGGAATGCAAAACTCCTTCATATAAAACCTTTTCAGGAAATCCTAGGGATAGACTAGGCTTTATAAACCAGTAGAATAAGATTTAATTTGCCTATAAATGAGAAGAAAAATGACAAAAGAATAAAATTAATTCTGGAGAGTCAAGATGTCCCTGATTTTCCCACACACTTCCTGACCTTGATGTAGGACATAGGCATTAAGAAATATAAGACAGGGACCAGCAGATGGCATAATGGTTATTTAACTGAACTCCCATGTAGATGACTGTGATTCAAGTCCCAGGCCTGGTGGCTTAAAA
The DNA here is from genome assembly GCF_000334495.1 of Tupaia belangeri chinensis. Classification (NCBI taxonomy): domain Eukaryota; kingdom Metazoa; phylum Chordata; class Mammalia; order Scandentia; family Tupaiidae; genus Tupaia; species Tupaia belangeri. The sequence goes on from NW_006160045.1 coordinate 2,452,737, forward strand.
CTCATGTCGGCTGTGTGTGCATGCATGCCCAAAATCCTGAGAGGAAAATGGAGGAGAAGGGATCACGGTATGGTCAATCTCCCTGGAAGGGGGGGTGAATTTCTCACTTTCTGTCTCTCAGTCTCTCTCTCTGTCTTTTTGGCAGGCATATATGCCCTACAGCAAAAATCTCTCTCAAAAAATAAAGTAAGACAATGGCTAGTCCTTAGCAAAACAGAGTCTATAAATCTCACAAGTCAACTTCTAGGGACTTTGTCTTTCATTTTTAAAGAAAAACTGGCTAAAAACTAGTTTTCCTTCTAGTATCTTCAAAACACAGGAAGGTGGAAGACTGAATGGGGGATGTTGCCCCTGGATACCTCTGATGACTACAGAATATCAAGAAGAATGAACATTGCTAAGGAATTTGCATCCTCTTCCAGGAAATAGGTTGGTACATTTTCAATTGTATACAGGAGAATTGTTAAAATGAAGTATAATCTTATTGTCTTTATTTGAAGGCTTAGTATGGCTTAAGGAAACATGTGTGAGTGCCAATCTGCCAAAAAACCTGTGAGGAACAGTGAAGCAGTATCCATAGAAATAATTATGAATATAAAATGCATTTTAAAAAACTTTTAAAAAATGAATAAATTAGTATTCAACTTAAGAAGTAAAAAAGTGAACCTTTTTTTTTTTTGATTTTGCCATAGGGCACATGCACATGCCAGAGAGAGCAGGGAAGTGAGAAATCAGCGCTTGGGGGGATGCCCATGCTGTACTCTTTTCCTCTATTCCTTTCTTGGAATTTCAGGCACATATGCTCAAGAGTGATCCTCAAGTCACTGGGTCTGAAACTTGAACCATAGCCAACCACATGGAAGTCCAGTGCCTTAACCACCATGCCACATGCCAGCCCTAACAAAACAGCATTTTAAAAAGTAGAAGAAGGGACCAATGAAAATAAAATAATTTAATGAGCTCATTTGATTAAACACAATAAAATGCAGAAGTTAATTTTCTTGAAGTCTGGTAAAGTAGAAAAGCTTGTGACAGATGTGCTTAAGAAAAGAGAAAATAGAAATAAACAGGATTAAAAATGACAAAAACAAATGCCTGAAGCACAAGTAGAAAGAAATGTTTAAAATATAAGAAAATATTGAATACAATAAAATTCACATTTGACAATGTCCATGAAGTGGACATCGTCTAGAAAGTATAAATTGTATAAACTTACTCAAGAGGCAAGGAAGCCCAAGTACATCACCACTCATGGAAGAAATTATAAATCTGCCAAAAATCTATTCTTAAAACAAAACAAAACAAAAAAGAAATAATGATAATACGTCAAGTGCCACTTGATCAAAAGATTGAAAAATCAACTGATGGAACTTGCAAGTTCTATTGATCAGTGGAACTTGCTTGGGTCTCGTGTTTTTCTATTAATAAAACTTTTTCAATTTTTTTCTAGTAATTGAACTTTTCCAAAATACCTACAAAACAGGAAAAAAAATCAAACAGACATAAAGACTATTACGGAAATCAGAGAACATAGTCTGGAAAGAACTATCAAGCCTGGGGTCAGGTTGAGGATGAAGGAAAGACTCTGGGATGGGGCCTGCAAGAACTGAGAGACATGCATGTGCACAGGATGAGGACCCAGGAATGGGAACCCATGGGACTGGGGGATGGTTCAGTACGACCATCGCCTCCAGAAACATTACTGAAGTAAAAAACAAAAAGAGAGCTGCAGATTCAGCAGTCACATGCTATAGAACTTGAGTCTATCAGAGCAAAGACATAACCACAGAGAAGACTGAATAGACAGAAAGAGCATAGTACCCTTATCTGAATCTTCCTTCCCACCATCACCAGGAAGAGAAAGACCAGATCCCATCTTGGGATATGAAATAAAGTAAGCTGGTCTGGGGCATTTGCTAAAAACTTGGCTTGGGAAACTGGAAGGCAGTCACCTTGTGTTTGTTTCTGAACTTTTAACCCCAGGTAAATGTTGTAATCCCTCCAACCCATCTGCTACCATCATACTTCCTTTTTCTTCTTCCCAAACTTCAGGAAAGTGTCTGTTACTCAACCCCTTTCCTACAAGACATCTTGTTAACTTACTTGCACTAATCTAAATTCTTTACAAACAAGACTGATGTAATCTGCCTCCCCACATTTGGGTTTTGCCTTTAAAAACTATTTGAAAATGCTAAGGCCTCCAAGCATTTATTGAAGGCTGTCTGAACCTATGCCTTCTTGATTGCAATTCTTTACCAGCCCAAATACACTCTTTGCTTTATTAAATTTTGTTCTCTAGTCCTTTAAGGGTCAACAGGGAAATTAAAGAGAAACAGGGCAGATCTCTGAACAACTGTTAGAAATATGATTTTTTAAAAGGTTTCATTTATAATACAACAAAAATTCTTCCTATGAGATGTTCCAGATAGTATAAAAAGATTATAAAATATTATCTCAGAGTATAAGTATGAAAGAAATCCTAAAATGAAGAAACATTCCATGATCTTGGATATAAAGATTCAAGTTTTAACATCAAACAAATTTCCATAGGGTTTTTTATTTTAGATGAAATTGGCAAAATGATCCTAAAGTTTACATATTAGTCAATAAAATTTTAAGGGGGTGAGAAGCTCTGCAGTGGAGGAAGAGGGGGAGAGGATTTCTCGTATGTTGGAGTGTGGGATCAGTGACGCTGGCACTGAGAACATTCCAATAAACACTTCACAGGGCTCACTGGAGGCTAAACTCATGCAGGAAAGGAAGGCATGAAAGGTCAGGCTGGTGATGACCCACCCCAAGCAAATTGCAGTTTCAGCCCCATGCTCTGCTATAGTTGGTACTCTGTCTTCTGCTGCTGCAAAGGGAGATATGGGAGGAGAGATAAGATGCCTTTGGTATTTCAGAGACAGGGTTAGTCAGCCACACTCTTACACCATATTGGATATTAAAACACATTACAAAGATAGCATAAGAAAAATACCTCTGATACTGGTAATAAAATTAAAATACAGATAAGAAAATAGGAGAAAAAAAAAAGAGAGAGAGAATCCTGAAAAGGCAGACCAACACATAGCTAAAGGATGTATTTCTATAAAGATAATGTTTCCATATAGGTTTTATTATTATTTAGGTATGGGAAGGCCAACAAAATAGGAGACTATTGTAACTGAAAAGATAATGTGACCGATGTACAGATCTCAAGAGGAACTAACACTCATGTCAAGGGAGTATCAGGTGAGGAAGCACTGGGGTCACTCAGGGAACAGAGGGAGGCTTAATGCAGGGAAGAGCTGTTATTGTGGTTTCCATGGGAAGGAACAGGGTAGGCAGGGTAAGCAGGTTTAGGGATGGACTAGTTTGACTAATTTCCATGGCCTCTAGGGTTGTCTAGTACCCTGCCCTGGAGTGATTAACAGAGGTGAATAATGCCTAGAGCATGACTGCCCCATAATATTTTTAACTGGATTAATATGCAGCGTACTCATGCTGGGAAAATTCATTTTACAAGCTGTAATGATATACAGTGACTGAATGTATAAAATAAAATAATATTTTTTTTGAGAGGGTTTTGCTAGAGGGCATGTGCGCTCACCAGAAAGACAGAGAGAGACTGAGAGATAGAAAGCGAGAAATCACCCCCCAGGGGGATGGCCACGCCGCAATCCCTTCTCCTCCATTCCCTTCTTGGGATCTTGGGCATGCACACGCGCCCGGCATGAATTTAAGCCACTGGGTCCAGGACTCAAACTGCAGTCGGCTCCATGGGAGTTCAGCGACATAGCCATTATGCTAACTGCTGGTCCCTAAAATAAAATAATTAAAAAAAAATTTTTTTAAATAAGTAGTTAGGGTTATGGGCTCTAGACAGGTTTGTTTGCATTGCAAAATCACACACCTGGGGGAGTGAACTGATTAACCCTGGGAGGAGCAACCTTTTCATAGTTAGCAAGGCCCCAGGCATCAAAGCATCAAAATGCAGAAAATAATTGACATGGTTATTACAGATGGTATTTCATATTAATGGGAAAAATATTCACTAGTCAACAAATTGGTTTATGACAATTAGCTACACTTTTTTTTTTTGCAATGAAAATGTACACCTTTTGCAAGTCAAGGAAAATATTAAAAAAGAAAGACATGTAAGCTAATGCCTCCCAAACTGATGTAGGAAAATTGATGTAGGATTCAAGCTACACTCACATGGAATGAAAGCTCAGAAAAGGAGCACTTCTAAAATACCACTCTACACCCATCTTGCTTGTTCAGTTCAGTATTGTGCTTATAAGCATGGGGTCCCTGGAGTCATGCTTTTAATCAGGCGCTATCTAAAACCATGGAAGTGAACTTCTCAGCAAGTAGAGTGTCTGTCTGCATCAGGAAGTCTCCTCAGCCCCACACTTGGCTTTGTTATTCTCCAAATTTCTTACTAATTTAGACTTTTTAGAAAGAGGTTTTGCCTTAAGGCACGTGTGCTCCTCAGAGAGAAAAGAGACAGAGACAGTGAAAGGGAAAGTGAAAAATCATGACACTCCTCACCCCCCCAGGAAGAATGACCATGTTGTAAGCCCTTCTCTTCCATTCTCCTTCCAAGATCTTAAGCACACACCCATGTACCTGATGTGATTTTTTAAGCCACTGGGTCCAGGAGACAAACTGCAGTTGGCCATGTTAGCCTTTGTTTTAATAACTGCATTGCACAACACAGCTATAACTTCAGAAGGTTAACTCACTAGTAGTGAAGGTTGAATTAGCTTTCTAGGAGATCCAAGGAAGCAGCTATGCACTGGGGCCTGCTGGGGTTGTCTCAAAGTTGGCAGATGGACAGGGGCTTCCAAACTCAACATCACAGGCCTGATGGTCAGCCTTGGGCATGATCTGATGTCAGGGGCAGCATTAAATGACCTCTTACTTGTTCCTGTAGGACTTGTTCTCTCCTTCAGATAATACTTTCAACTTATTAATAGAGTCAGGCTGATACTGCTGACAGGGTTCAGAATAGGTTTCTCCAAATCTGGCACCTTGGCATTTGAGCAAATAGTCGATGCAGGAAGAGCTTACTGACCCTCTCCCTCCCTTTCTCCCCTGAAGACCCTCAGGAGATAGGTGTTCTGATGCCAGGAAGAATCTGAACAAATAAATGGGCCTGGCTAACTTCCCTCCAGCTTATTACCATTAGATCATAATCCTCTTTTGCCCAATCGTACTGCTACACAATTGGCCACTCATTGGTCTTCCTTCCTGAAAGCTCCCATGCCATGTAAACCTTATTTAAATAAATCTGTATGCTTTTCTCTTGTTAATCTATTTTTGTCAGTTTTTTTCAGGCCTAGCCTAAGACCATAGGATTGTTGAGGAAAGCTTCCTCCACTACACTGGCAAGCAATCACTAATAAGGAAGGAAGTGTTGCATTGTGGCCATCCACCCTGGGCTTGGGGGGAGGGTGATTTCTCACTTTTCCTTTCTGTCCCACTCTTTCTCTCTCCATTAAGTGCATGTACCCTATGGGGGGAGGGGGGAAGGAAGGAAAGAGGTTGAAGAATAAGAGTCTTATTTGGAAAATCCACGCATGCTTGAACAAGAAAGTCACTGATTTTCTCTTCTCCTTTTCTTTCTCCTCTCATCTTTATTCTCCAGCTTCCTTATTCCCTCCCTTACTGCTTTATTTTGCCTTGGTAGTCTGACCCTTTGCTTTGGATAATTCTGACAGTGCTTTTCTTATACTAATCAAATTAAAAATAATAATGATAAATCAAATTATTCTTAGAAAGTTTATTAAAAATTTTTTAATTAAATTAAAAAATATGTGTACACATGCATGCATGTCTGTTTTTTTTTAAAAATTCTCACCCAACCTTTTCATAAATGTGGTTTTGTTAGTGGATGTGTTAATACTGGTAGTGGTGTGTATGTTTGTTTTTGTTTTCTGGAGGAGGTTTTATTTTGCATAGTGGATATATCTTACAGGAAACAATCAATATGTCCTATTTTCTAGGAACCAAAACCTGATTTTTTTTTCCTTAATTTCTTTAACTTCCTACACGATTTCCCTGGTTGTTGTCCCTCCAACATCCAATAAACAGAGCTACAGAGTCACAGAGATCATGGTGACCTTGGGAAGTGTTATGGTTTATATAATAGTTTGTTCTCCAAAGTTTCATGTTTTGTAATTTGATGCTGGGGGGTGGTGAAGCCTAGTGGGCAGTGATTGAATCATGCTGATTGTCTTATTATGACAACAGTCTTATGAGTAGATTAATGATACCTTGCAAGATCCACTGAATCCTAGCTCTGGTGAGAAGAGTTAGTTCTTACAAGAGCTAGTTGTTATAAAAGAGAGAAAATGGTGAGCAGCTCTCTCTTTCTCTGCCCACTATTCTCGATGCTTCCATAAGCTATGCTGTAGGCCTATGCCTTTGGACTTTCCATCCATCAGAATCATGAATTTTGCAAATAATCTTAAATTCACCAAGACTTAGATATTTCTGTTGGCAACACAGTCATGGACCTACACAAAAAATACTGTGTAAAACTTTCTGAGCCTCAGTTTCATTATCTCTAAGATAAAGTCATGTAGGTAGCTGGGCTAATAAGAGAATTAAATATAATTCAATAGTTGAATGTCTAGTGATATCTCTGGCAAATAATATCTATTAAATAAACATATGTAACAGTTATGATTGTTGTAATTATCATTCACATTATTACTACTATTATTTGGTTAATATTATTATGGTCTTACGATAGAGAAGGATTTATGTAGAATAAATTGAAAAGTAGAACCCATAAAAGACAATTTCTGTGGGTTTATTAAAAAATTGAATTTTTTAATAACAAAGAGCACCATAAATCAGTAAAGAATTCATCAGAGAAAAATACTTCTGACACAAACAAAATATAAAAGGTACTATCTTTAATACCTGTTTTTTTTTTTTTTTGAGAGGTTTTTGCTATAGGGCGCATGTGCTCACCAGAAAGAGAGAGAGATAGAAAGCGAGAAATCACTCCCCAGAGTGGATGGCCATGCCGCAATCTCTTCTCCTCCTTTATCCTCTCAGGATCTTGGGCACACACGCCCAGCATGAGTTTAAGCCACTGGGTCCGGGACTTGAACCACAGTCAACTACATGGGAGTTTAGCACATAGCCATTACACTAATTGCTGGTCCCTTTAATATCTATTTTTAAAGTCATACAAATTAGTAAAAATAGAATGTAATGATACAAATAGTCAAAAGGTATAAGCCGGCAATTTGCAATAATAAAACAATTAAAAAGGCCAAAACTGGGACCAGCAGATGGTGAAATGGCTACGTCACTGGACTTCCACATGGCCAACAGCATTTCAAGTCCTGGACCTTGGGGGACTTGAAACTCACGCAGAGCATGTTTGCATACTTGCCCAAAATCCCAAGAGGAGAACGGAGGAAAAGGGATTGCAGTATGGCCATTCCCTTGGGGGATGAGTTCTTGCTTTCTGTCTCTCTTTGTTTCTCTGATGAGTGCACACACCCTATAACAAAAATCTCACTCTAAAAAAAAGGGGGTGGGCTAAAACCATTTTGATAAGTAATTTTAATTTTAGGTGTCAGTTTTATTAAATTAAGGAATACCTAGAGAATTAGTAATGCATTACTTCTGAATGTATCTGTAAGGGTTTCCAGAGGAGAATGACATGGTAGGTCAGTGAACTGAGAAGGGAGGATCTGCCGTCAGTGTAGGCAGGCACCATCCAATCCTCTTGGGGCCAGGACAAACAAAAAGGAAGAGAAAAAATGAGTTAGTCTCTCTCTCTCTTCTACTAATCTCTTTTACTCCTGATCTTGGACATCAGAAGCCCAAGCTCTTTGGCTTTTTTTTTTTTTTTTTTTTTTGAGAGATTTCCACTGTAGGGCACGTGCGCTTGCCAGACAGACAGAGAGAGACATAGAGACAGAAAGCAAGAAATCATCCCCCAGGGGGGATGGTCACGCCGCAATCCCTTCTCCTCCATTCTCCTCTCGGGATCTTGGGCACGCATGCACACGCGCCCGGCGTGAGTTTTAAGCCACCAGGTCCGGGACACGAACCGCGGTCGACTATGTGGGAGTCCAGCGACATAGCCATTACGCTAACTGCTGGTTCCCAAGCTCTTTGGCTTTTGGCTCTAGGACTTATGCCACTGCTGCCTTCTTCTCCAGGACTGACTTATACCACCTACCTCTGACCCCTATCACCTTCTCAGGCACTGGCCTCAGATTCAGAGTTATATCATCAGCTTTGCAGGTTCTGAAGCTTTCAAACTTAGACTTACCCTCACTTCTGATACCCCAGGTTCTCCATTTGTCTATTCTGAGACTTCTTAGCCTCTATCATCATGTGACTCAATGTCTCTAATAAATTCCCTCTCATCTCTATCTATCAATCTTAGTCTATTAGCATTGCGCTAACAGAATGCCTGAGACTGGAAGCTGTGTAAAGAAGTTTCCTTGACTCACAATTTTGCTGGCTGGAAAGCCCAAAAGCATGAGGCCAGCATCTGCTCAGTCCTAGTGAGAGCCATGTGCTTCTTTATCCGTTGGTGGAAAACCAGAAAGGCCAACGGGCATGTACAAAGAGAGAAAGCTATGTGTGGCTGGCTTTCTTCATCACAGCCTGCTTGCAGGGGAACTAACTCAAGAAAACTTGCTCTAGGGAGACAGACTTAATCTACTTCTGAGGGATCTGTCTCCCACATATCAGACTCCCCACACCAGGCCCTATTTCTCAACACTACTGTGTTAGGTATCAAGTTATGACATAATTTTCAGTGAAGGATACTCAAACCATAGAGAAGGAGAAGAGGAGGAGGAGGAGGAAGAAGAAAAAGAAGAGGAAGAGGAGGAGGAGGAAGAGCCAAGGACTCAGATTCCTTATCTTGGTATTAAATGAGAACAATGAGGGAGCCTCAGATGTTAGTCTAGAAGACGAAGAATGTAAGGCCAAATGCCTAAGCAGGCAGAGTGTACATTCCCTTGGAGGGTTACCTTGGCATTAGATCCTTAGAATTCAGGACTTTGGGGGCTGGCAGGTGGCATGGTGGTTAAGGGCGCTGGACCTCTAATTAATTAAAATTTTCAAAAAATTTTTAAAAAAGAAATTCTTAATTTTGGTTTAGCTAATCTCTGGCTATGAAGTTCAACCAAATCACTTTGGAAGCCATGACAGTTTGTCACTGGGGATGCAGGACATCAAAGAAAGCTCACTTCCAAACACATCAGAGGGAAAATGTGACTAGCTGCTCAACTGCCAGCAGATGAGGTATATTCAAGACTTGAACAGAATCAGGAGAAGGTTGCCACATACAATTTATCTTTGCCAATTGTCTTAACCGTTTTTTCCATAGTAGAGAGAAAAGTACGTAGCTTCTTCAGAATCATTGTGGTTCAATAAATAACATATAAACCACCAAACCAGATCATCCATTTCATTCTCAGGTTATCTAAGGGTACCTCTACATTCATTCATTCTCTCTCTCTTTCATTTTGTCAGAGGGAAGATGCACTTGCCAGAGAGAGAGAATGAGAGCAAGAAGGAAAATGAGAAAGTACCCCCCATGGATGATAGTCACGCTGCAATCCTTTCTCCTCCATTCCTCTCTCCTTTTAGTATTTTAGGCATGCACGTACACCTGGAATATTTCTCAAGCCACCAAGTCCAGAACTCAAACTACTCAGTTGCATGTGTGGGATCCAGCAGACTTCATCACCATCCTACCAGTTGATTTGTATATACTGTTATATTTTTATATGTGTGGTAAGTAAAGAAGGAGTTTTTTAAACTTTTTATTTTGAACTAAGTTTGGTCTTACAGGAAGTTTCAATAATAATACATGGAATCCTATGTCTTCCAATTTCCCCTCAGACTGACAATTTAAATAACTGTGATCTAATTAGGGCTGCCTAAAAAAGACAAGATATTCAGTTAAATTTGAATTTCAGATAACAATATTTAGTATAAATAAATCTCAATAATACTTGCTGTTTATATGAAGGTCAAATTCAACTAGGTATCCTGTATTTTTATTTGCTAACCTAGCAACCATAGTACAGTTTAATGTCAAAACCAAGGTACTGATATTGGTACAATATTGGTAAGACTATAGAGTTTATTCCGACCTTATCCAATTTTACAAGCATTCATGTATGCATGTTTGCATTTTTTAATTAAAAATGCAATAATTAGAAGAATCTGAGGACTTTGTAAATGTCTAGCCCAACATATTTGCAACTAACCACCCCTGATTTGCCCTACAGTCTGTGACTGCCCAAGAGTCTGGCCGAATTAACGGGCAGAACTGATGAAAATTATTATCTGGGTTTTACTCTCACCTAAAAAATTTAAAAAATTAAAAATTAAAAAAATTAGCTTTCTGCCTGCCTGGGAATGGTCTCTCCACCTGAATTTCCTGTTTTTATTGTCCTAGACCATGATTTCTTGTGTGAATAACCACGGTCATGCTTTAAAACAAGAGCAAGAGTCAAATTCTTTCACTTAGGCTATAATTTATATTCTGCAACCTATAATTCGATATTCAAACTCTTGGAAGATTCTACTTTCCTGTGAACAGTGGTGCTAAAAATAAGAGAGGAAAATAACGTGAGGAAAGCAAAGCAAACCTCATATTGCTCAAGCCATGCAGATGGGGTGGCTTTCATTAAGGGTCACTGGACTGAAAAGCTGCAGTCCACAGCAACCAAAACTACCAAGTGAAGTGAGAAAACAATGTGCTCTATTTAGAGACATACATGTACTTCCACCAGGCTGTTGCACACACCTGAGCCTCTCAGAAATAATGTACTTTAAATGCAAAAGGTGTTACCTTTTGAAAAGTTAGAAGAGGTTTTTTTTATGAAAGATACATTCCCCCAAAACGGTATCCTGAGGCAAAAAGAAAGAAATCTGCAGGAATGATGACTCATGTATAGCTGAGATATTTAATGATATTTTTAAAACTTCTTTAACTAATAAATGAATAAAGTAGCAGGATATAAAATCAACATCCAAAAATCTATTGCATTTCTATATATGAACAGCAAGTTGAACAAAGTAGAGCTGAAGAAAGGAATCCCTTTTACCATAACCACGAAATATATAAGCTACCTAGGGAACCTAAGAAAGTCAAAGACCTTTACAAAGAACACTATGAAAATCTAAAAAAAAAAAAAAAAAAAAAAAGATATTGAAAATGACATAAAAATTGGAAGGACACCTATGTTCCTGAATTGGAAGAATTAACATAGTAAACATGGCAATTCTACCCAAATTAATCTACATATTTAATGAAATTCCAATCAAAATACCAGAGACAGTCTTCACAGATCTAGAAGACAATCATAGAATTTGTCTGGAATCTTAAAAGACCACAGCAATGCTGCTCAAGAAGAGTGGAGTGGGTGGCATATCACTCCCTGACCCCAAAATATACTATAAAGCTGTGATAATCAAAATAATATGGTATTGACACAAAAACAGACAGGTGGACCAATGGAATAGAATAGAGACCCCAGAAACAACCCCCAAAGCTTACAGCCAACTGATTTTTGACAAAGGATAACAGACAATCCATTGGGAAAAGGAAAACCTCTTCAGTAAATGGTGCTGGAAAAATTAGGTATCCACCTGCAGAAAGATAAAACTGAATCCCCATCTTTCACCATTAACAAAAATGAACTCAAAATGGGTCAAAGATCTGAACCTAAGACCTCAAACTATTAAACTACTGGTGGAAAATACTGGGGAAGCGCTGGGAGACATTGGGGTAGACAAAGACTTCTTAAATAAGCTTCCCAAAGCACAGTCAATAATCCCTAAAACAGACAAGTGGAACTATATCAGACTAAGAAGTTTCTTCACAACAAAGAACATAGTAATTATTAGTAATTGACCACCCTCAGAAATGGAAAATATTTTTGTAAAATATGCCACAGACAAGGGACTGATAACCAGTGTACACAGGGAACTCAAGCAGCTTACTCGGAAAAAAAAAAAAAGATTAATCTAATTAAAAGTTGGGGAAAAGCTAAACAAAAATCACTGTTAGGAAGACATATGAACAGCCAAAAAGCATGCGAGCAAATGCTCATCATGTCTCATTATATGGGAGATGCAGATTAAAACCACAATGAGAAACCACCTAATATACTCTGTCAGAACAGCAAAGATTAAAAATACAAAAAGTCATAAGTGTGGTGAGGATGTGGTGAAAGAGGAACTCTCCTACACTGTTGGTGGGAATGTAAACTGGTTCAGCCACTGTGGAAAACAATATGGAGGTTCCTCAAAGATCTACAAATAGAACTACCATGTGATCCAGCAATCCCACTTCTGGGTATCTACCCAAAGGACAGGAGAATGCTCAGTCAGAAAAGTGCTTGTACATCAATGTTTATTACAGCATTATTCATGATTGCTAAAACATGGAACCAACCCAAATGTCCACAAACAGATGAATGAATGGAAAAAGTGTGGCACATATACTCTATGGAATACTATTCAGCCATAAAAAAAAAAACAAGACCCTGGCATATGATAGAAGGTGGTCAAATATGGAGGATCTATTGCTGAGTGAAGCAAACCAGGATATGGAAGAAAGATACTGTATTTATCAACTTAATATACACCGACTATCTGCACTTCATGGTAGAGATCAAAATATTGGAGGGCATAAAAGCAGTGGTAACAGTTATGGATGCTGAAGACCATGCAGACTGGGGTGGGAGTAGGGAAGAGTATAGAGAAGAATTGAAGACAACAAATAGAGTGGCATGACAGTAGTGGGACATAGAAATGGTTTATTACCTGTTGATAACATGTATTCTCAATAACATTTATTACCTGTTGATAACATGGTATTCTCAACTGGACTGGTCTGAGAAGTACTTCATGTTGGGTAAATTCTTTTTACAAGCTGAATGATATGTAGTGATTGAATGTTTTAAAAAACAATGATAATAATAATAATCTAAAAGAAATGAAAAGCTATGTGATGATAATGATGTGGATAGTAATGTCTTTGTCTTAATATGCATGGTATTCTTGTTGGGAAAAGAAATGTAATACACTGTTAAAGAATAGGTGATTCAATATAATATGAAAAAGATTATGATAATAATAAATTATTTTTTTAAAAAAAGAGGAAGCAGAGAAGAAAGAGGCAGTACCCCTCGCTGATATATCTTGGGCACCAGGTGTTTTGCTCTGTCATCATAAGTAGATGATGTGCATTCCTCTCTTCAGGTGAAGGTGATTATTTCTCCGAAATGCTGAGTAGCTCCAGGGCTTAGCCGAGGAGGCTGGTGACACTAGTGTAGATGCCTAGTGCTTGAGGGAGCATCTCAAATGCTATTTTCCCCCAAGAGATATTTTAAGGAAGAAGCAGAAATTCTCTAACCCATGAGAAAAGATAGAAAAGAAGAAACACGTGCATCTCAATTTTAGAATCTGGGAAATAGGTGAATGGTATGTGACCCTCTCACAGTCATGAGAAAACTGAATTCCAACAGCAGAGAGGTAAACCAAGAAGCCAGAGGAATTAAGCCACAAAGTATGAGTCTTAGAAATCAGCAAGTCTGAGTATGTCTAGAAGTGGGGCAGGATGAAATGGGAGATGAAACATGAAAGTAGAAGCACAAACATTTCCCCCCAAGTATAGTTAGCCAAAGTATTGAACCCAGAACCCAGAAAGAACCCAGAAAGAATACCAGAGGTTCATTCTCTGACTAAAACAGTGACTTTGCTTCAGGATACCTGGGAATGGTCAGGGGTGAGCCAATAAAAACAGGGGTTTGTGTAAGTCATTTGCATATTCTACTTTGAAAATCTCCCTCTATACTATCCCTTACCCCAGGATTGCCTCACTCTTTTTTAAACGTAAGCAGTTAGGTTAATGTCCTCTAGGCAAGATATTAGAAGAGCCTGTTTGGGATAATCTGATCCTTTAAGTGAAAAGACTTTAAGATAATGAGATCAAGGATTCTTTAATAAAACAGATTTAGCCCACCCCACATATTTCCAAGTAGGCACACCATCCCCCCAACATGCATACATGTCAACTAGCTTTTTAGTGTGACTGTCTTAAAACATGAACACATAGCAGAGACTTATTAAAAACCAGAGTAATAAAAAAGTCAAAACACGCTAAAAGAAAAAAGGCAATTTGGAGAAAACAAATACTTTGGAGGAAGAAAACCTTGCAAACAATTGATTTTCCACAAAACAATGGGGAAAGATTGGACTGTTTATTAAATTGGAGAAACTGGTTTGCCATTTCAAGAATTTAAGGCTGGATCATTGCCTAATGCTACAAATAAAGGTGGACACTTGAAGGATTAAATACCTTTTAAAGTTAAAGCTATAAAACTGATATAATAAAACATAAAAGATTGTCTCTGGGATAATGTTCTTTTTTTGGCAAGATTTTTTTTTTTTTAATTTTGCTGTAGGGCACATGCACTCACAGGAGAGATACAGAGTCTCTGGGGGGATGGCCATGCCACAATCTCTTCTTCATTCTCCTTTGGTGAGTTTGGGCATGCATGCACATGCACCACACATGCTTTTCAAGTTCTTGGGTCTGGGACTCAAACTACACATTCACCATGTGGGATCTAGCACCTTTAGCATCATGCCACTGGCTGGCCCAATAACTTCCTTTTTTAAAAAAAATTATTTGTATGTGTATACCTAAACACACACACCTCTACTGAGATAAAATTCATATAACATTAAATTCACCAGTTTAACCATTGGAAATTGTACAATAACATGGTGTTTAGTACAGTCTAAATGTTGCAAACAGTTTGTAATTCCAGAACATTTTCATTGTCCCAAAATAAACCCTATAAACTGTTATCAACATTATTCCCCTCTCCCCTCTGCCCTAGACTTCTCTACCTTTAGTAACCACTATTTAATTCTCCCTTTCCATGAGGGTGATTTCTTTTTTTTTTTTTAAACTTCCACATAAGAGAACATGTGGTATTTCTCTTTCTGTTCCTGGCTTACTTCATTTAACATAGTGTCTTCCTCCAGACTTAACTATCTTGGCTCAAATGACAGAATTTTATTCTTTTTAATAGCTGAATAGTATCTCATTTTATTTATACATACACACATATACACATATATATGTGTGTGTGTATATATATTACATATATTAATATATATATATAATATATATAAAATGTTTACCCACTTTTTTATTGTGGACACTTATGTTGTTTCCATATCTTGGCTAGTAAATAGGGTGCCAATTAACATGGAGATGCTGATAAGTTTTTCTTTTCTTTTCATTTTTTGCTATAGGGTGTGTGTGCTTACTGGAGAGGGAGAGAGGGAAAGTAAGAATTCATCCCCCAGAGGAGATGGCCATGCTACAATCCTTTCTCCTCCAGTCTCCTCCTGGGATTTTGGGCATGCACAGACATGCACGTGGCATATTTTCCCAGACTTGAACCATGCACTCAGCCATGTAGGATCCAGCTGCCTTAAACACCATGCAACCTGACTGACCCATTACTAACTTCTTAAACTGATTTCTTTCCTACTAGGTCATAATGTAGTTCTACTTTTAGCTTTTCAAGGACCCTCCATGCTGTTTTTCTTTTTTTCTTTTTTTTTCCAGAGAGGTTTTCGCTATAGGGAGCGTGCGCTCGCCAGACAGACAGAGAGCGACATAGAGACAGAAAGCAAGAAATAACCCCCCTGGGGGATAGTCAGCAATCCCTTCTCCTCCATTCTCCTCTCAGGATCTTGGGCACACACACACACACACACACACACGTCCGGCGTGAGTTCTAAGCCACCGGGTCCGGGACGCGAACCGTGGTCGACTACGTGGGAGTCCAGCGACATAGCCATTACGCTAACTGCTGGTTCCCACCTCCATGCTGTTTTTCACAATGGGTGTGCTAATTCACATTCTCACCACAGTCCAAGAGTTCCCCTTTCTCCACATCCTTGCCAGCATTTGATATTTCCTGTCTTTTTGATAATAGTCATTCTGTGGTGAGATGATTTACAATTACCTGACACTAAAGCCTCATCTACAAGGCTGCCAGCACTACGGACTGTTGCACTCCCACCGTGCAGCAGTGGCTGGGCCCCTCTTTCACTTCTTAAATATCACATCTTATCCACGAGCCCCCCTTACCATTTAAGTAGCGTTCTTATGCCCACGGCACACCTTAGCTATGTTCCAGCTTTATTTTTCTCCATAATATTTTACCACATTCCGCATACATCTCTTGCTTGTTTATTGTCTACCTTTCTTCGCTAAAAGATAAGCTCCTTGAAGCCAAGGGGTTTTTGTCTATATTTCATGGCTCTATTTCCAGTAATGCCCCAAAATACTAGATTCAATACACACTTACTAAATAGGTAGATAAATGAGTGAGTGTATGAAGGAATACATGAATGAATACACATAATCTCACTTCTTTGGCTTCTACCCACTACCAGCGTCCCATCACTACTGCACGTGCCACCATGTCTGCTCCTAACTACACTCTAGGTTGAATCAGAGCGATGGTTATCAGGGACTTCTATATAGATGATAATTATAGGCACCCTCTCTGCCTCCTCCAGAAGCCAACAATTTTGCTTTTTTTCTACTTCAATATCCCTGAAGGCTATGTCATAGAACCGGAAGCATTAAAATGTGTTCTTCCACACTAAGGGTAAAATGCTATTTCTCTAGCAGTCATTACCTTTTTGCTTTCTATGGCTGACATAAATCCATTGTCAATTATGAAGATATTAAAGCCTAGAGGCCAAATACCTATGGGTGAAACATCCAATTTTTCACTTTTATTTTGTTTTTCCTATGTGACATATTTGGGTTTAATATTATGCCGAGGGAAATAAAAGGGAAAAGACCAGGTTCCACGTAGCCT
>NW_006160045.1:2469875-2489975 GCF_000334495.1 Tupaia belangeri chinensis
CTCACATCAGATCAGAAGAACCCGAATTATGAGAAATTTACAAAATTAATTGCCTCATGAATAAGTGGATTTATTACTCAAGATACTAAGAAACACATTTTGTTACTCAGTATCCTTGAAATAAAATATTTGGAATGTGGGATGAAATATCTTCAAGCTGCTTTGCTAAAATGAGGTAGACCGAAAAGAACATTTGCACATTAACATAAAACATTCATCAGGAGATCTGCTAGCAATGGGAGGAAAGGAAATGGCTACATTTTTTATTGCTAATAATGTCCATTAAATGTGTGGTTTGTGGTCATTTTTACGGTACTATACTCTAAAATGTATCTCAGATCGTGGGAGCTATAGCTTTAAGTTTTAAGAAAAGTTCCTTAGCATTTCTTTGACTTTTAAAGCTAAAATTGCTTTTCTTGAAGTTAAAAGATATATTTAAAAATACCTATTTAATGACCATAGTAAACTGTATAGCATCGGCTAGGTGCTACCTTATATTCATTCTACTCAGTTTCGTGCCTCAAGTCAGACATGTATTCACAGATACGTATATACCAGCTGAAGTTGCTGTTGAATGTAGCAAGAGTATTTAAGAAATTTTGTAAATCAATAAAATATGGGAGAGAAAAGGAATGGAAAGCAGTGGCAGATACCTGAAATAGTGTGGGAGGAGGGTAGGAAATGGCAGAAGGTGGGAAATAGGGGTAAAACATATATATATATATATATATATACACACACACATATACATATGAAACTAGAAATGGAAAATTATTGACAATAACATGTTTGTTGAAGCCACTATGCAGTATATTCTGGATGGGAAATCGCATTTTGTATGCTGTGACAGTGCTCAGGGAATGAAATGCAAATTAATTAATTTAAAAAATGTTTCAGAAAAAAAATTTAAAAATAAACAATCAAAAAAAATTTTATAAAGTCTCCACTAAAATGAATTAGAACATGCCAGAAGCATCTTCCTTATTGATTAGGAAGACATGAATGACCAAACAGCTTTAAAATCCTTTGGTCTTGGGACTAGCAGTTAGCGTAATGGCTATGTCTCTGGACTCCCATGTAGTTAACCACAGTTCGAGTCCCAGACCTAGTGGCTTAAACTCACGCCAGGTGCGTGTGCGTGCGTGCCCAAGATCCAGAGAGGAGAACGGAGGAGAAGGGATTGCAGAGTGGCCATCCCCCCAGGGGGTGATTTCTTGCTTTCTATCTCTCTGTCTCTGTTTTTCTGGCAAGCTTACGTGCCCTATAGCAAAAATCTCTCAAAAAAAATCCATTGGTCTTGTTACATGTTTTCTTCATGAATTTATATTAAATATTTTTATAACTCCTGAGCTTTTAACAAATGCAGTAATTGAGAAAAACTGTTCTGAATTTTTAAAAATTGTCTTTCTCAATTCATAGTTCCTGGCTTTCCTGTATTCCCTGTATCGCTGCCCTCTGAGTCTGTTTGCGATGCACTGTTTTATCAAGGTCACATTCAAGGGTGAGGCATCCGCCTCAGATTTGCCTCATAACATTTTCAATAAATGTTGGACCCGTAGGGTTTTTCAGGCAATGTGAGATATGTTTTTAAAAGTTTACTTTAGAGAAAAATATCAGGGAGTTCTGTATCACTGGATGTAGAACTAAATATTATTAAAGGGAAAATGCTTAGAATAATACAATTTTCAAACTGACAGAAACTTTACATTTTTCCAGCTTACCCGTTCCTTTTATAAACAAACTCAGAGAGGTGAAAGTGGTTTTCTCAGTATTAAACAGTCAATTTATTGCAGCTCTAGAATTGGCACCGAGGTCCTTAACTCCCAGCCTTGATCTTCGGCAGCATCTTTCGCAGTCATGATCTTCATAATTTTACCTACCCCTTTTAGTCAGGCATTACATCTTCAACCTTAGAAATGTTATTTATTTTCATTTGCCAGAGGGTGTATACACTTGTTAGAGAGAGGCAGGGAAATAGGATGGAGGTGGAGGCGCACCCTACATGGGACATGGCTACACTGCAATCCCTTCTTTTCCATCTGATTAGGATTTGGGGCACACAAGCACATGTGCCCAGCATGTTTGCCAAGTCAGTGGGGCTAGGCCTCAAACCAAGGTCAGCCATATGGAATCTGACTTCCTTCTAGGCCACTAGGCTAGACTTCCACTAGGCCACGGGGCCAACCAAGAAACGTATTCATTTTCTGGTCCATCCTCCCCATTGCTGGCCCCTCACTATGTCCTGCCTGGACCACTGCGAGATCCTTCTGCCCAGCTCTCCTACTATCGGTTCTCCTTATTTACAGTTCGTTCTCCCTGAGGCTACAAAACCAAATCATCTAAGATAAGTCGATCACACCATGTTCCTGCATAAAAACTTAATTTGGTCTCCTGTTGTCTCTGAAATCAAATCTGAGCTCTTTGGCTCCCGCTGTCCTACCCCAGAGTCTTTACTTCAGTCCAAAGAATGTTTCATGTCTGACCACAGTGGTTTTTTTCTTTTCTTTCTTTTTTTCTTTTTTTTGGGAGAGGTTTTCGCTATAGGGCGCTTGCACTCTCCAGACAGACAGAGAGAGACATTAGAGACAGAAAGCAAGAAATCACCCCCCAGGGGGAATGGTCACGCCGCAATCCCGTCTCCTCCATTCTTCTCTTGGGATTTTGGGCACGCACACACACGTGCCCGGCGTGAGTTTTAAGCCACCGCATCCGGGACTCGAATCATGGTCGACTACGTGGGAGTCCAGCGACATAGCCATTACCCTAATTGCTGGTTCCCATGACCACAGTGGTTTTTGACATTCCATACCTACCTGGCAATAAATTCTGTTTGTTGAATTATTAAGAAAACCAGTCATCCTTAAACAGCAATTCAAATGTTGCTTCCTCTCAGCTTTTATAAATAATACTTTGAGAAAGTGTCAGGCCCACTTTGGTCCCTTTGATAATCTTTGCTGCTTCTTGCTCCTACTCCTCAGCATCACTTGTAATCTTGCTGGCCACAGCAAGGGTCTCCAGAGACGAATGAATCATGCATTAAGATTTCTTCCTTTTTCCTCACCTTAGATCCCAATCACTTGCACTTTACAATGACATCATTTTTTTAAAAAAAAGAATTCATTTTACTTATTATTTTAAATTTGCTTCAGGTAACATGCATTCATCAGCGAGAGACAGAGAGAGAGAAAGTGAGAAAGCAAGCTACCAAGTCCAAGACTCGAATCATGGTTGGCCATGTGGGAGTCCAGCATCTTACCACCACACCACCTGCTGGCCCCCACAGTGACTTCTCACCCCAGGATTTTGCCCCAGTGGCAACTTACAACAGACATGACTCACTCACTTAAGTAGACAGAATGGTAAAAAGAATTATATAGGCCTTCTTACACTGCGCTGATACAAGTACCTTATACTTGTTCATCCACCTCTTATCTAGTGAATTAGGTAAGGTCAAGAACTATGTCTTTTTTTTATTTTTAAACACCAATCCCTAAAACTGTGCCTGATAGTTATCATTTTAGCTAACCTATCTCAGTCTGCAGAAAGAAAGAAACAGCCTGGATCCAATACGCAGAGGCCATGGTTAGTTCATTTATGTAGCACTGGGCAGGTCATCCATCCCCAGATGGGCCTAGTAGTGCTTATTGTGGCTGAAGGGTTTAGACATGTTTCTGTGTAAATAATACATAGAGTCCAGGTTCCTGAGAATCTCTATGTTGAGCCATTTACCCTGTGGCCACTTAAGGCCGTCAAATTGGTTTGGTCATGGAAAGACATGACTCCAAAACCAAAGGTCATTCAGAAGTTCAGCCAAGGAAACTACTTCACATAATAGTTTAGTCTAATTTAGTCAATTTTATAGCTGCTTTCAGACAGATAAACAGACAAGAGAAAATTCTGCTCAGAGTAGAGAGTTGTTCCCAAAGTACAGGTATCCCTCTGCTGCAACAACAGTATGTTATTCCAAAAAAATCAGGTAGGAGACTGGCTGTTCTTCTCAGATCTTAAAGTAGACTAGAACAGCTCTAGCTGTTAAACTAGAGAGAAAGAGTGAAGGGAACCATAAAATGCTTAGGCTCACACTGCCTTAAAAACTAAAACTAATCTGAAGAGTTAGGTTTTCAGACTTATGAGGCAAAGATATATCTCTATCTAAAAATATTATAGACAGGTTTATCTATGTATCTCTATACACAGAGATATGTTTATCTGTAAGTCTCTATCTTTACACTCATATGTACCATGGACTTTAATTTTCTTTTGGGTTGAGCCCAGTTTTGTTGATTACCTACTATCATAGAATGAGTGGCTTAAACAACAGCAATTTATTTCCCAGTTCTAGAAGCTGGAAGTCTGTGAGCATGCGCAGATGAGTCAGGTTTTAGTGAGGGCTCTGTTCCCATTAACAGGGGCTGCCTTCTATAGCATCCTCACATGATTTCTCTCTCTCTCATGTCTCTTCTTCAAGAGGGTACTAATCCATTCATGAAGACTTTAACCTAATGACCTAGTTAACTTCCCAAAGCTCCACAAGTACTATCACACTGGGAATCCGGTTTCAATATTTGAATTAAGGGGGACCATAAAGCATCCAGTCCATGAAGTTATCAAATATGGAAGCCTCAGATACTGTACCTGAAGAACACCCCCCCCCACTCCCCAATAAAACAGCATGGGATCATAGAGGCAGTGACTTGAACTTGGAGCCATCAGAGAAACAGCCAATATCTGTAACTCCAACAAGCATTCTTAGTAGTAGCAGCTTTGTCTCCTGAGCCACCAATGATTTTTGACCATGTTCCTTCTTTTCTGAAATAGGGCATCCCCTAATTTAATGTGCATTGGCGTCTTATGGGGAGCTTGTTAGACTTTCCATTCCCAAGGCCCAGTGGACTCTAATGCAGGAAGTTTGAGACCCCTACCTTGGAATAATGTCCTAAAACATAATTCCATACTCCTCATTCCTCACTGTCACATGGTCAAACTATGGGGCCTGGCTGAGTTCTCTAAATGCAGATTCTCTAGGAAAATAAACCAAGGCCATAAACTCAAGTACAGCTTTGAGAGAAAAGTGTTGCACCAAAACAGAAAGCTTTGTGGCAGCAGATACAGATGCCTGGTTTGGCTTCCTCTACAGCACCAGAGTGGCACTAAGTAAAATCTGACTGCACACCATGCAGGTCACAGGCTCAGTTTCTCCACTCAGTAATCCATGTTGCCATGGGATGTTTATGAATTACTGCTGATCCCAGGAAGTCTCAGTTTTGTCTTTCATGATGCTGAGATAAGTGTTGAGAGACTGTTTTACATTTTCCCTTATAAACCTCCTTTCAAACTCTTTAAAATGAGGTGTGAGGAACAAATCAGTAAGATAAGTCAGAAGGCCATGGCCACACTTCTTTCAATATACCCAACACATTATGTAAGTTATGATTGTTTCCTATCTTATTATACTCTGAGGTGAATATATTATAGAATAAGATTTTTTTAAAGGTTTTTGCCATAGAGTTGGTGCCCTCACTGGAGAAAGACAGCGACAGATAGTGAAAGGGAAAGTGGGAAATCACTCCCCAGTGACTTCCATTTCTTTTCCATTCTCCTTCTGAGATTTTGGGCATGCACACACGTGCCCAGCATGATTTTCAAGCCACCACATCTGGGAATTAAACCGTGGTCAGCCACGTAGGAATTTCAACCACCAGGCTACATGCTGGCTCCTGAATAAGACCTTTTAATTATAATAATGATAATAATGCATTATTAATTACCAAATGAGGTAGCTCTTATACATCAAATTAAGCCATGTATTCACCCACTTCATTTACTCTAGATATCTATATAAACAATTAAAGAAGACAATGTTTTTTACATGGTCAAAGAATAGCTCAATTTATAATATATATATATATTTTTTTTTTGGAGAAAAGATCATGTCATTTATTTAAGCCACTCCTCTTTCTGTCTACTCCAACACTTTAAAGCCACAAGCATACATTAAAATTAAAATCAGAATAACAATGATCTACTTTTTTATGTTTTTAAAAATTATCTATTCAATTTTATTTATTATTAGTTTTTAATTTGGCCAGAGAAAGAGAAAATGAGAAAGCAAGCCACCAGGTCCAGGACTTGAACTGTGGTCAGCCATGTGGCAGTCCAGCACCTTAAACTACTATGCCACATCCTAGCCCTAACCTACTCTTCTTTGTATCCTATATCCTTGTCAGTGATTCCAGGTCATCTTAGCAATCATTTTAATGTAGAAACTAAAGTAAGAGTCTAGTTAATTCATTTGAACAATTACCTCAAACACATATATATTTATTGATAAGATCAAGAAACTAAATGTTTGCAGAATTATATCCTGATATTCATAACTACAAGGCACTCAGTGGTGGGCAAGTTAGCTATCATTATGATTAATATCACACACATACAATCATTTGCAAAATCCCTTGCCAACTTTGGAAGAATTTTTGAAAGGTAATTTTCTGTGTTGTGTCATTCTAATAAAGTAAATTCTTTTCAAATCTTGATTTCTTAGCTTCTTTCCACCTCTAAAGCCTAATGTTAAAGTTCTGTCATCCAAAAAAGAATAGACACCAGGTAGGCAACAAATCTAAGTTTTAATCTTTGCAGTTTGTTACCTCTGAAATACATTTAAAGTCAACTAAAGCCCAGTCATGGTGGATGCACTGCTAAGACGCTGTGCTCTGCAAGTTAGGACCACATGGGAGGCCTGGCTTCAATTCCCAGCCGAACCTAAAGGTTGTTGTGGTGATTATGTGCCTGTGATCCCAGCAATTTGAGAGCGTAAAGTAGGAAGATCATCTGTCGAGACCCTGTCTTAAGAAAAGATTAATTTCTAATCTTATTCAAAAAGATAACACCAGGGGCCAGCAGGTGGCATGTTAAGGCCCACATGGCCTACTGAGGTTCAGGTCCTGGCTTAAAAATCACACTAGATGCATGTGCAAGCATGCCCCAAATCCCAAGAGGAGAATGGACTTTGAATTGCAGTACAGTCATCCCCCTAAGGACTGATTTCTCACTTTCTCTCTCTTTGTCTCTCTCCTCTCCAGCGAACACACGTATCCTACAGGAAAAACCTAAAAACAAACAAACAAAAAAACATTAAAACTATAACACCAACTGAAAAATCTCACAAAAATGTAAAACGATTGATTCAGAATGGCACATGGAAAACATGTAGCTTTGCATAGTTAAAAATGCCTAATCTTACAACAGCACAAGAACTTGCAAAGGATATTTTTTCTGCACAGGATTTGAACATATTTAATATAACATGATAAATAAAAGTCTGTAGTTATATTTAGATAGGCTTATGCCAAGAAGGTAATTAGATGGTATACTTTCTTTTCTCCTTTTTTTTAATTGCCAGGGGACACGTGGACTCACCAAAGAGCCAGAGAGAATGAGGGAGAAAGCACCCCAGCAAAGAGGCATGATCACACCACCATCCTGTCTTCATTTCTCCACCCTTTTAGACTTGTAGGCCACACTCATGTGCACATGTACACATGGTGAGTTTTTCAAGCCAGCTAGCTGGGGCTCAAACCCCATCTGACCGTACAGGATCCAATTTCCTTAGGGCCAGCTCTGAGATGACATAGTTTCTAAGGTTCCTATCAGCTCTACATTCTGTGGTAGGATAGAAACTAGGTAGAATTCATTGTTTTGTTGTTGTTTATTCTCATTCCATCACAATTACAGCTATGTGACTTTATTTTGAGTTCCCTAAAATTCACTAACTCCTTTTTGCCATCATCCTTACCTGAAGGTTTATACTTTTTTTAAGGGTCTCATTTTTCATACTGAATGTACAATGAAGAAAACCACCTTCACACTCAAATGATCATATCTCCTAGTTTTCATTGGCTCTGGCTACTACAGTTATATAATAGAAGTCTTCTAAATAGCTAAGGAAACCTTAGAGCTTAGCAGGTTTTCAAGAAATGATAACATTTTTACGGTTCCAATAGTCTATAACAATAGTCCTTGTATAAACCATGTAGATCTAAAAAGATGAAATCTATACACACAAGATTTGCTACCATTTTTTTGTCTTAATTATAATACTCTGTGTCCATTCACTGTTGTCCGGCCAGACATATCTATGTAGCTGCTGAAAGATCTACAGCTTCTCCTGTTTCTTCTTTGGTTTCAGCCGCCTCGCTTACTTTCTCACTCCTCATCTCTGTTTCCATCTTTTCTCCTGTCTCACCTTCAATGTGCTGGTCCTCTTCCTTACTGTGAGTTCTCCTGGCCATTTCCACATTTGCCTCAGTCTCTACAATTCCAGTTGGATGCTCTGTACTTCCCACTATTTCCTTCAGGTTGAATCTGCTCCATGTTTCGGCCTTCAGGGGTTTCATGGAGAGCATCATTCATTACAGATGTTTCCACAATCCAACTCCTGTCCACAACATCTGGTGGTTCATTCTTTTTAAGGGCTGTTTCTAGAAGGTGGGGTGGCTCAGCTTTTCCCAGTACTCTTTGAAGGTGCAGGTCTTCAACTGCTTCCACTAACTGATTTCCCTCCAATATTTCTGAAGTCAATTTCTTTGGGAATTGCATCTAGAAGCTGGGACTGCTCATCTTTTCCCAATGTTTCCTGAAGTGGTTGTTATTCTGTTGATTCTACAGACTTTCTTCCAATTCCACTGGAGATTCATTCTCTTTGGGAAATGTCTCTAGAAGCAGGGATCGTTATCCTTTCCCATTGCTTTTTGAGGTTGTAGATCTGTAGCTGTTTCCAGAGGCAGAATGTTCTCAGCTGTTTCTAGAGGTTCCACCTCCCCAGTAGCTTGTGCATTCTCAGAGCCTTCCCCTGCTGCAGGAGAGACTCCTTCTCCTGCAGTCTGCAAAGGCTGACTCTTACCTTCTGTTCCTAACAGTTCCACCCCTGCATTTCTCTTACAGGCTGATCTCGGTTATTGCCTCCCTGTCCATCTTCCTTTCTGCCCCTGCAGTATAATCCTGTCCACCTACCTGAGGTGGCGCAGATTCTTCTGGTCTCTCTAGAGACTGAGGCTTCTCTGTGGCTTCTGCTGGGTCTGCAACATCCTTTCTAGAAGCTACATCCTTTGCTGGGGGCTGTTCATGGAGTGATTGATCACCATTAGCTGTAGACCCTACTGAAACCTTGAGCTTTTCTAACAGAGGGAGTCTTTCCCTTTGTACATGGCCACATAAAGTGAACTCTCTCCCCAATGTATGTGGTTTTGGTTAGGCAAAGCAAGATTCACTTCCGTGCGCTGTCTGCATTTTTTGCCCCACCCCTCCTGCTTGCAATCTGCTTCCACTTCCTGCCCTGACATCCCAGCTCTTCATAGCAATATTTTGAACCCTTTTCATATTCTTCTGCTCTGAGCTAGGTCTGCAGGCTCCTGTTCCCATGAAGTTTTAAGCCTTCATTTTAAAACTGTAAAGTGGCATTCATCTCGTGCATCAAAAACAATAGGAGACATATGCAGTAAAAGTGGTATTGCCAAATAAATACTTTCCTGTCTAATTGATTTCAACTTTTTCTTAAACTGGGGGAAAATATTAATGGTCGTGGGATATAAGGGAAGTTAGGCAGATACTTATTAAATGTGCTGAGGAACACTTCAGATACAGGAAAAGCAGACCAGTATTTAGAGTTGGTTAGTCAATCATAAAAGTGAAAATAAGAGGTACAACAGAAAAATATGATGCTCTGCAAGGCTGACCCACATGGGAAGGTTTCAAGTTCATGTCCAGAAACCTCCCTGAGTATACCAGGCATGCACATGCCCATGATCCTGGGCTGACTAAAGATAGGAGGCAATCATAGTATCAAGACCCTTTTGGGATGCTGTCTCTCTGTCTCTCTCTGAGTCTCATTCATAAAAGACACTTTTTTTTTTTTTTGCTATTTTTTTAAAGAGGTTTTTGCTATAGGGCAAGTGCGCTCGCCAGACAGACAGAGAGAGACAGAGAAACAGAAAGCGAGAAATCACCCCCCTGGGGGGATAGCCACCGTAATCCCTTTTCCTCCACTCTCCTCTCAGGATCTTGGGCACACACGCAGCACACGCGCCTGACATGAGTTTTAAGCCACCAGGTCTGGGACGCGAACCGCAGTTGACTACATGGGAATCCAGCGACATAGCCATTACACTACCTGCTGGTCCCATAAAAGACACTTTTTAAAAAGTTTTTTAAAAAGTAAAAATAAAGTGGTTCTTTAATCATCTAATATTGATTTTTGCATTTTATTGCAAGTTTTCATGTAAGACCTCTTTTCTAAGGCTCAATTCACAAAACAATATATTAATTAGGCACAGTGATAGCCCAGAGAATGAATTTTCATTTCTTCATTATCAAGCAAGTACTATCTTCTATATGGGCAGGAAGTCATCAACCCCAACATATCATTAGCATCATCATTTTAGCAAATCGGTTCAGGCTAATAGCTGAAAATTGGCTAAATGGGATGTTCTCTGACATGCAGTCCTGGGCGTGATGAGAAAATAATGGGTCTCTTTTTTAGGCAAAAGAGTAATTAGCAATAAGGAGTTGCCCAAGCTCAATTAGTTAATAATTTGCCAACACAGTGAGTGACACATTAGAATATAGAGTTTAGCTCAGAATTGATATGAAGCAAAATGAATCAGTAAACCCAAACAAAAGGACATCCATTCTTTCTTTCTTTTTCTACCATTTAGTCCAACCTCAAACCTGAAAAAAGCAATCATAAAAATGTTCCTTTGTCTAGAGAGGTGAGTCTTTAGAACTTGATAGAATTTGCAAATTTTACATTTAATTCTAATTTCCAAAATGTTGTATCAATAACTGCTGACCTGCAAATATTAAATCAAGAGGCAGTCTAATCTGAAACAGCTGAGAAATTTTGTATGTGGATTAGTGGCAAAGAAGCAGACTTTTTTACATATTTCTCCAATTAAAAGTATCCCCTCTACCAAAACCATGAAGACTGACGGTGAAAAGCAAAGGCAGCCCAGTAGTAGAACCTTATCCCACTCCACATAACTATTTCCGTCCTACTCCTCCCTTTGTGGACACGTACACCTGGCCTTATTTTCTACAGAGAAGAGAAAGAAGCTGTTTTAGAGACTCCAATTAATAGGATATATGTCAAATATTTGGACTTCCTGGAAATTACTGTAGCCCAGTTGTCCCTAAGCCTGATTCATTATTAAGAACACCTCAGAGTTTTTAAAAAATAAGTTTTTCTGCCCATTGCTTCTCAAAGCTTAATGTGCATCATAACCTCAGGGGATGTTTGAGATGCTTTAGATCCTGCTTCTATTGCTCTGAGTTGGACCTCTGATTTTGTGTTTCTGAGAGGCTCCCAGGAGATGGACAATGGTTTGCAAATTTCTACTATAAGTCTTGTTTTGAAATAGTTTTGTGAAAGTATTTTCTAAATGATAATGTATTATATAAATTGAAATATTGTAATAAACAGGGATTTCATTATTAAAATAATCAAGCTAGAGTCCATTCTAGATTTCATGTAATATGAGCTAAAAAGTATTTCCTTTTATCTCTTAATTGCTTAGGAATTTAAAATTCAATCCATTAACAAATTCTATCATTTCTATTTCCTGTGACTTGCTCCTTTGATTTAACATCAACATAAGATTCATGTGTGTAGCTACAGTTCATAGAAAAGGCATACTTTTATATAAAAGTATAAATTTAGATCTTTAAATATCACTCCACGCAAAAATAAACTTCGGATTTTTTTTAAAAAACTAAATGTAACAAAACCTATTAGTACAAAATATAGCAGAATGTTATTTTCAGCTCCAGAATAGGGAAGGATTTCTTAATATGACCCAAAAGCACAAATCACAAAGATATACATGGATGAGACTGACCACATAACAATTTAAATTGTCAGATAATTTTTAAACAAATAATGTTGAGACAAGTGACAGTAACAGTATATATAGCACAGGATTAATATCAAAAATTCATAAAGAACTCTTAAAATTCATAGAAAATGATCAAACTATTTAAAATGGCAGAAGAATAGAAAAGTCACATAAGAAAAAAATCAAAAGGCCAGAAAACCAAAGGGGTTCAATCGCATTTTGGTAATCAGGGAACAAAAGTTAGAACATTGTCTCAGCCACAGTGACATGAGCAACTAAGACTCTGTGCTCCACAGGCCCGGGACCACATATGAGTCCTGTTCAATTCTTGGTTCAACCTAATGGCCAGTTGTGTTGGTGAGCACTGATAGTCCCTACCAGGAGTCTAAAGCAAGAGGATCACCACAAGGGCAAGACCCTGTCAGATAAAAGAGAGAGAGAGAGAGACCAGCAGATAGCATGGTGGTTAAGGCACTGGATCCCACATCACCAACTCCATGGTCAAATTCCAAACCCAGTGGCTTGAGAGACATGCTGGATGCATGTGTATGCATCCAAACTCCTGAGAGGAGACTAGAGAAGTGACTGCAGTGTGAATGTCCCCCCGGAGCATGATTTATCACTTTCCCTTTCTGTCTCTCTCTCTCTCTGTCTCTGGCAAGCTCAGATGTCCTATGGCAAAAATCTAAAATACAATAACAAAAAAAATTTTTTTAATTAAGCAATCATTTCATTCTTATCGGATTGGCAAAATGTCTAACAATACAAGGTGCTGTAAGAACAACCTATTACTGGTGAGGCTTTAAGTTGGAAATACCATATTGGACAGCAATGTTGCATTTTCTGGTCCAGACGTCTTTCTTTCCACTTTGCAATTTTACTTCTAGATAGGAAGAAATGTAAATGATCATTCTCTAAGCAATTGTGTTTATTAAAAGAAAGATAACACCCAGTATAGTTGCCCGATAAGTGAAGGCACATTAAGTCAAGAAATTAATCGAGTAGTTCTCTCAGTGGACAAAAGAGAAGACTCATGGAGGCTGTGTTAATTACAAACTGAAGCTTAAGTTTATTAAAACAAGTCAGTAGTAAATGTTGAAAGAGGAAAAGAAAAAGTTGTTTGATATCTGAAACTAAGAAGCTGAACTTGCTGCATACTTAAGTAAGGAAGAGTTATACTGAACAGGTACAATTTCATTAAGCAAAACAAATTGCTCATCTCATACAGTTGTTAAAATGAACTGAATCCAGGGGCCAGCAGGTAGGCATGGTGGTTAGGGTGCTGAACTCCCACATGACTGACAATGGTTCGAATCTCAGACCTGGCGATTTGCTTTCTCACTATCCTTCTCTCTTTCTTTCTCATGCCCTATAACAAATTAAAATAATAATTAATAAAAATTAAATAAATTATTTTTTAAAAATAACTGGATCCAAATAGTAGAGGACTTCAAAAAGTTTGTGAAAAGATAGAATTAAGGTACAAGTCTGTTTTGGTGAAAAACATTTTGAAATTCACAAAGAGGTTTTTCACAATATACATTTTTCATTAACTTTTTCAAGAGCCTTCTTATATCGGTATGACTAAGTATCTAAAATGGGATGCTTGGTGAAGAATGAAAATGTCAGAATATTATGCATAGCATAATATTTATGTAATTTTTAAAAAAGTAATATAAGTTGTGTGTGTGCACGCCTGTATAAAGTAAAATGAGAAAAACATGAACTGGACACACTGATTTATATTTATGCCTGGGGATGGTGGAAAAAATATGGAATCAGGGAGAGAAACTCAAGACCTTTGACACAAATGTTAATGTTTGTTTTTCAGGTGATTCATTTTGTGTGTTTTGTAATTTTCTAAAATAAAATATCAGGTTTTGAATAACTATTCTACTTCCTTTCTTACATAATCGCACAGGTAATGACCTAAAGAAAACTTTTTAAAATCATGAATCGTTCTTTCTGTAATACAAACATAAAACTGGGATTAAATCAGTACCATGTATCTAAAACTTTAGATAGAAGTTTTAGGTAGAAAGAGAACTTCATTCTCTTCATAGAATATCTCAAATCAAATGCTAATTGTTGCCATTCTCCTCAGCTTCTGTGGTGCTTAATTTAACTTTAAAGTTACCTTATTCATATTAATTATGAATTATTTAGATGTTTTTCTTAGAGATTTTTGCTATCTGGCACAGGCACTCGCTGGAGAGAGAGAGAGACAAAGAAAGTTAAAAGTCACCTTACCTGCCTAAGAGGGGTTGGCTACACCGCAATCCCTTCTCATTTGCTCTCCTCTGGGGATTTGAGGCATGCATGCATACGCACCTGGCAAGAGTCTCAAGCCACTGGCTCCGGGACCCAAACCACAAGTGGCTATGTGAGAGTCCACTACACTACATGCTGTTCCAGAATTATTTGGATTTTTTTAGAAGAGAGGAGAAGGTAATTTAGACTCTAGTCGTTTCACAACATACCAAGAACACTATACTGGGACTCAAAAATCAGGGATATACTCCATCTCAGCTACTGACATGAAGAAAATACTACTTGGTCACAATCTCACGACTTACAACTCTGTGTGTGTGTGTGTTTTAACTTTGCAAGAGGGCATGTGTGCTCGCCAGAGAGGGAGAAAGACTGTGAGAAAGCACCATCTCCCTCAAAGGGGATAGTTGTGCCACAACCCCTTCTCAGTCATTTCTTCCTCTTTTCGGGATTCCAGGCACGCACACAGGCTGCTGGTCCAGGACACAAATGGGACACTTGGCCATGTGTGATCCAGCCACCTTCACCACACCACTATCTGGACCTTTGTTGCTTTCTTTAAAGTTGTGATTTCTTGTTTACATAGAATCGATGTATATTTGTGGGTTACGGAATGGTATTTAAGGCATGCCTATCATACATCATCATCAAAGATACACACACATTCATCTTCAACATTGAACTTTACATTGTGCATATTTGTTAGTAGTTCTCATTTTTTCCCCAAATATGTATTAAATTATCCATATTTTTCCTCTGCTGTGATACATAATACTGTACCTTCCCTTTATTTATATTCATTCGTGTGTTCTTTAAAAATTTTACAGATGGGGTAAAAATGCCTTTAATGTGTGACTCTTCATTCCTCACTAAGCAGGAGGTAAATGAGTGGGACTCTTCTATTTATCCAGTTATCTAAAGTAGATATTTGGACCAGCTGGTGGTGCAGTAGTTATCGTGCTGGATCCCAAATGGTTGACTACCATTTGAGTCTTGGACCTAGAAGCTTGACACTCATGCCAGGCACGTGCATGCCCAAAATCCCAAGAGAAGGATGGAAGAGAAGGATTGCAGCATGCCCAAAATCCCAAGAGAAGGATGGAAGAGAAGGATTGCAACATGCCCAAAATCCCCAGAGAAGGATGGAAGAGAAGGATTGCAGCATTTCCCTGGGGGATTTCTTGCTTTCTGTCTGTCTCTCTGATGAGTGCGTGAACACTATAGCAAGAATATCTCACCAAAAAAAGTAAATACAGGGGCAAGCAGGTGGTGTGATGATTAAGGCTCTGGTATCTCACATGGCCAACTGCAGTTTGAGGCTGGTGGCTTGCTTTCTCACTTTCTTTTGCTCGCTCTCTCTCTCTCTCTCTCTCATATGTGCACATGCCCTATAGCAAATTTGAAAATCATAATAATAGAAATAATTTTTTAGCAGTCAAGATTTTGTTTTATTTTACTACTGGCTAGAAAGACAGCATTATGGCCAAAAATGGCAATGACATTGAAAGAATTCTCTGTGCTTTTCAATATGCAAATATATTTTTTCCCAGAGTTCCTTGATAGGACCTCAAGAGTCCTTGTTAACTCCTCTTCTGATGACGTCCTTTTCTTAGTTATATTCTTGAAGAGCCTGGGCCACGAAGAGTTTGCATAGGTTCTGCACAGCGAACTCCTTGATGTTCTGGCAGTAAGTGCTAATCTGGCCTGCGATGAGCAGTGACTCCATCCTGGCAGGGGCTGGGGTGGCATGAAGATCTTGGACAGGTCCTCCTCAGGGAGTGGAGGTTTGCCCCGACTCTGGCGCTGCATATTCTCCTGATGGCAACGCTGCTGATACTGATGTTTCTGCTGCTGTTATTTACTAATATTCCTCATGTATGTGTTATATTTAACTATATCTTGGCTCATTTCATCCACTCTGTTCATCAACAACCACAGATTCTTCCCCAAATGATTGCTCCTGGGTGGTTGGCCACACCACAATCCCTTCTCCTCCAATTTCCTCTTGGGATTCTGGGCCCACACACACATGAACCCAGCATGAGTTTCAAGCCTCCAGGTGCAGGACTTGAGCTGTGGTTGACTGCTAGCAAGAAAACCACCAGGCCATCTCTCTGTACTTGCTTCACTGCCAAATCTCCAGAGCCACCTTTGCCTTTGCCTTTCCCTGCCGCACTGGTGGTGGAGCTCGAAGAAGTAGCAGTGGAGCCAGTGCCTCCCTTGCGGGATGCCATCTTTCCAGACAGACAGGAAGAAAAAGGTAATTTTTTTAAATAAAAGTAAATACAATGTCAGTATCAATGATACAATAATTACATTGATTTTGATCCTAAAATGGGTATTTAGGACATTTCAAACTATTATTTCATTCTTTATTTTGGTTCATCTTTTTGTTATACAGAATGTGCACTCAGCAGAGAAGGGGGATAAGAAATCACCACCTGGGGGGGATGGCCACACTGAAATCCCTTCTCTTCCAGTTTCCTCTTGGGATCATCAGTGCACAAGCACACATCCCTAGTATGATATACAAACTGCCAGGTCTGGAACTCGACTGCATAATCAGCCATGTGAGATCCAATACCTTAACCTCCACTCCACATGCTGGCCCATCTTTTAAAAATATTTTCTTAAGACATTTTTAGTATAGGGCACGTGTTTACACCAGATAGACAGAGACAGAAAGCAAGAAATCACCCCCCAGGGAGATGGCCATACAGCAGTCCCTTCTCCTCCATACTCCTCTTGGGATTTGGGGCATGTACATGCATGCACCAGCTGTAAGTTTTAAGCCACTGGGTCTCATACTCAAAGGCATTCAACTATGTGGGAATCTACCAACATAATGATTATGCTATCTGCTGGTCCCCACCAGTTTTTAATCCAGTAAATAGATTTGACTTGGGGTATGTTTTCCAGGTTGTGAAGCAGTAGAGCTGTAAATTTTGTTGGTGGTTAGCCAGGGCTGCTTTACTTGGATGTCCTCTGACACTATACATGTTTTTCATTTTGACTAAATACTATGGAAGTTTGTTCACTGACCTTACATTGCTGCCCTTTTGAACTGATTGACTGGTTCTATAAGAAGCAAACAAAGTTGCTTCAAGCCCTAAAGAAAAAATGATAGAATCACACTTTAGAAAGTGTGATTAGAGGCTTTCTGGAAGATTTTCTTTCTCCCAAATCGGTCTTCAAACCTTACCTATATCTCAATCCAATTCCTATCTTCAACTTTCTCTAGTATGAAGAATCAGGAGACCAAGCGATGTGCTTCCAGAGACCTCTAAGTCAACATTATACCCAATTTAAGTCAGACAAAAGTGATAAAGTAAAATATCTACTAGTGCCATCACAGCTGAGGGAATTAGTCTCATATGTGTTGAAAGAGCTGAGACATTGTGTGGAAAATCAGAGTCCTAGGAGGAAGGCTAAAGAGCTTCAAAACATCTTTTCTTACTTTACATTGAGTCTAGCACTGAACCTGAAAATTAATTCAATTTGCACTTAATGAGCAATAACAATAATTTACCTAACCCCCAGTAGTTTAAAGGTGGATTGGCCAGCTGTGGGGGTGCAGCAGTAGTACAAAGCTTTGTGATGCTGACACTACTTGAAATGTCCTGTTGTTGCATCTTGAGGTCTCCCTCTGCATGCTGGGTACACACACATATGCTGGTGATCCTGGCTGTCTGAGGCTGAAGGTGGATTTCAGTGTGAAGAGCCTGTTAGGATCAGCACCTTTTTGTCTGTCTCTCAGTCTTAGAAGAAATAAAGAAATAGAGTTCAACAAAGAAGGGGGAATTAGACACAGACACACCTGTCATCTACGGACATCTGGACTGA
The DNA here is from genome assembly GCF_000334495.1 of Tupaia belangeri chinensis. Taxonomy (NCBI): domain Eukaryota; kingdom Metazoa; phylum Chordata; class Mammalia; order Scandentia; family Tupaiidae; genus Tupaia; species Tupaia belangeri. The sequence goes on from NW_006160045.1 coordinate 2,487,878, forward strand.
GATCTCTACTCTGTCATTGTACAGTACATACATGTACCTTTCTTAATGCTAGTCTTTCTTCTTCAGTAAAATAGGGATCAGTCTCATAGGAACTTGGTAAAAATTAAGTAAGATATTTTAAATGAGAGATCCCAATATATATTCAGACATAGATTAGAAAAATCACAAAAGATTTCCCAGAAGTAATGCTGGAGTCTTGAATTCTAAAGCAGATCATGTACATGAATGGCAGAAAAGGATAACACTCAGGCATGGGAAATCGTATGTGTTATGCTTCGGGTAAGAGGAAGACATGAGGAACTGTGGGTGTGGGAAGGAAAGAGAAAGGGAAAAGGGAGATTGGGACAGGAGAAGGGAAAACTGAAGTTATAAATAAAGCAGAGAGTTCATCTCTGGTAGAAACAAGATGTTTATTCCCTAAAGGTTTGTGAGAAGTTGCTGAAGGACAAGTAAGGGAGCAAGGAAAAAAAAAAAAAAAAAAACTAGTTGCCTTAACCTCTGTGCCACCTGAGGAAGGACATTTAGAAGAAAAATAGGGAGGCAAAGTATTAATGTCACAAAGAAATGTGGTATTATCTGTTGAAGATATTTTGTAGTTTTATCAACTGTATTAGGAAGAAATGTTCATCTGTTGAAATATCCATTTTTTAAGACAAATAATAATGTGTTTGAATGTATAAAAGAAAATGAAATAAAAAATAAATTAATTAATTAATAAAAAAAGAAAGAAAGTGGATCTCCCCCACATTACTGGTGGGAATGTAAATTGGTCCAGCCACTGTGGAGAACAACACGGACATTCCTCAAAGATCTGCAAATAGAACTACCATATGATCTACCAATTCTACTGCTGGGTATCTACCCAAAGGATAGGGGAACGCTTAGTCAGAAAAGTGCTTGCACATCTATGTTTATTGCGTCATTATTCACAATTTCTAAGACATGGGGCCAACCTAAATGTCCATAAACAGAAGAATGGATTGAAAAGTGTGGTACATATACTCTATGGAATACTACTCAGCCATAAGAAACAACAAGATCCCGGCATTTGAATATGGAAGATTTACTGCTGAGTGAAGCAAGTCAGGCTATGAAGGAGAGACACTGTATGTCCCCACTTAATATATAGCACTCTATGGCTGAAACTGAAAGACTAGAGAATATAGAAATATAGAAAATAGTTACAGATATTGAATACAATGTGGTAAGAGAGTGGGAGAAGGAGGAGAGTCTGAGGAAAGACATTAAGGAGAAAAATAGAGAGGCAAGACATTTATGGGACAGAGAAATGGGTTATTATCTGTTGATGATAACATGCATAGTATCCCCAATTGGACTGGTAAGAAATGTACTCATGTTGGAACATTTACTTTACAAGTTATGTGACATATATTTAAAATAAGATAAAATATAAGAATAAAAGCTACACATGGATCTCAAAATATTGTGCATCAAAATAAACCATATTTGGGACCAGTAGTTGGCATAATGGCTATGTCGCTGAACTCCCATGTCGTCAATTGCAGTTCAAGTACAGGAAACAGTGGCTTAAACTCACGCTGGGTGTGTGTGTGCCCAACATCCAGAGAGAATAATGGAGGAGAAGGGATTGTGGTGTGGCCATCACCCCTGGGGGGTGATTTCTCACTTTCTGTCTCTCTGACTCCCTCTTTCTAGTGAGTGCATGTGACCTGTAGCAAAAAACTCTCAAAAATAATTTTTTTAAACTTACTTTAATGCCAATTTTCCACCCCCCTCCCAAAAAAAATCCAATTTGCTTTTGGAACTATCATTTGGACATCTCTGTGGAGAATGAACAAGGACAGTTAAATGTTGGAGATATTAATTCAGAGGCTGGTGGAGTAATCTAAGTGAAGGATTATGTCTTTAACTAAGGTGTGGGTAAGACTTGTAATTGATCGAAGGTGGGTAATGAGGCAGATGAAGACAATTATGAAGACTCCGTATTGTTGTTTTGGATGACTAAGGGTGTGATGGTTATGATCTATTGGATAGGTTTGGGGCAAGGAAAGGAAAGTTATGAACTCTAGTTTAATACCTGCCTGGTTATGGGATCTATAAAACATACCAGTGAACC
>NW_006160045.1:2490204-2492309 GCF_000334495.1 Tupaia belangeri chinensis
AATGAAATGAGTCTGAAGTTTGAGATAGTGACATAGGAATGTAGAAGTATGATGCCTTGCAAGGTCACTCAGGAATATACAAAAAAATGAAACAGCCACACAGAATACCAACATTTAAAAAAATATGATCAGAAAAACAGAAATACAATAAAAATGTGAATAAATCATTCAGGTGGAGGTGTTCATTTATTTGAGTTGTTTAGAATCATAAATCAAAAGTACTAGATATTGATATAGATTTACAAATATCTCTGCAGCAAATTTTAATATTATCCCAGGTTAGTGATGAATGAGAAAGAACCTAAAGCTGGAAAATTCAGATAATCATGTGATTAAATGTGGGAAATATATGGTGTGAATTGTCAATTTATTTATTTTTCTGGAGTTTGTAGGAGGTGCTAGGCAGTAGGTACACAAATTTCAATTATCAAACAATTTAGTGAGCAATTGTGTGCAAAGACTGTGTATGATTCACACTGTTTGACACCTAACAGCATTGCATACAAGGAAGAAGTTAGTGCCTGCTGGTGCCCAGTGCTAATAAATATCTGCAAGATTGTGTCCACTTCAAACAGGTGCATTTCCTAAGAGAGATACTGTCTCCGAATGCAGTGGCAATTTTTACAATGAGGGTACTTACAACAGAAGAACACTCCACAGAGCTCCGAGTGGAGATGTGTCTTTACTATAAAAGTGGGTGGCAAGCTGAGAATCTGTGGAATAACTGAATGAACAACACATTGGGGATGGCACTGAGCTTATATTATTCCTTTAAACAAAGAAAGTTCCCTAAGTCCAAGCATTTGGGCTTCTCAAAAAAAATTTAGAAGGGACACAACTAGGATAGTAATTAAAAATAACAGATTTAAAATCAGAGTTGGACTTGAAATCTTGTTCTACCTTACAATATTTTCTATAGTTTATTGAGTGCTTAGGAAAGCCTGGGTACTAGCCATACCATTATGTATTCTCTTGCTAAATCTCCACAACAAACAATGAAGGCAAGAATAAAGCAGATGATTAGGTTAAGCTCAGAGTCACAAACTAAGTCAGTGCCTGAGCAGAAATTAAAATCCAGACTGTTCAGTTTCAGAGTCATTGAATAGTGAGCACTCTTAATAACTATATTTTTCTGCTAGGCTATCCATAAGACTGGAAGCCACAACTCTGAGACTTCATTTTCTCATATCTGAAGAGCCTACTTCATAGAGTTATATTGAACAGAAATGAAATAATACAAAATACTTAGAATATACTAAGTACTCAATAGATTATAATTATACATTTTTTAACTAGTTTCTTTCTTATGGCTAGAGAGTGCATGCTTGGGGGCAGAGGGAATCGCCCCACAAGGGGACATGGTCACACCACAACCCCCTTTTCTTCACTTCTCCATCCCATCAAGATTTCAGTGAAAGATCATGTCCCCAGCTAAGCTACCAAGTGCATTTCTCATTCACGTTCAGGTGATTTTCAAGCTTCCAGGGCTGGAATTTGAACCAGTCAGTAATTTTGGATGCAGGTTCCAATACAAAGTGCTTAACCACTGCTGCACAGGATCAGCCCTATAGTTATATTTAAGTTTATTATTTTATTTTTAAAAGGTGTATTCAATTTTAAGGAAGGCCAAAGTGAGTCATACCAAAATGGATCAAATTCACCCATGTCCCAACCCTAGTAAGGACAAGTATGCTTGGTATCTGACATCTCAGTACCTGAGTTTTAGATTTATAGATGCTCATGTTCCTGTCTCAAGAACACCTTGCTTTATCCATCAAAACCTGGTGGCAGATTAACTGAGTGTGAATGATGTATAACAAGCAGAATTGGAGCTACAAACAGAAGCAAAAGCAAGAAATAAATTACTAAATTGTGAAAAGCATTCAGATGATCTAATATGCCATTCAATACAGCACAGTTGAGAAGTCTCACCATTGACAAATCTCTTTTCTTGTTTTTGAGATAAAGTATCTTTCCCATCGCATCCATAGGCCCATCAGTATTTATGTATTCATCACAGGTCAGTATATTCGAGCCTAACTTTTAAATACAGCAACAATTTTAGGCAAGTACATAGAACTAGGCCCCAAACTATATTTCCTGCT
>NW_006160045.1:2492340-2493933 GCF_000334495.1 Tupaia belangeri chinensis
AAATGTTTTTCATGCATTTTTCTGTTTCTGAGTATATCAGTGCCAATAATGGCTTGCTATGAAAGCTACACTGTTTTAAAACTCTGTTTCAGATTACCTTTGCCAAGTAACAATGAGAATGGGGATGAATTCAGTTCAGCTAAACAAGCAATTAAAAACCTGCTTGGTGGCAGCAATGTGCTAGATATTCCTCAGGTGGAAAAAAGCAAGAAAGACTTCAGATTACCAGTGTTCCCCCTTTCTGCACCATAGATATGAGTGCGAAGAGGCCCAAGGCAACAGTTAAAAAAGATCTGAGGCTGCACATGTCTGGGAGTTAAAGTAATACTGGGAAAGAGAATTCCCAGCTGTGGCCACTGACCCATAGTCAGAGGTACCATTATCTGACTCTGACAGCTCAATTTCCATAGACAAAGTAAGGATTCTTCTCTTCTGAAAAATCTAGACTTAAGGATTAAATTCTGACTCTGCACAGGCTCGGTCGTAAGCCCCATCTGTGGTCTCATGTGATGCAAATCCTGACAGAACAGGCCCTCAGACATTATGAACCTATATTCATATGCCTGTCGATAAAGTTTAGTGAATCACGGTATTTGTTCTACAAACTGTAGTTTGAAGTGTTCGATCTGGCAGGACAATAACTCAAGAAGGTCAGCCGGGGGAAACAATAATAAAATCAGTTTTAACTTGGCATACATGAGTGAGTTACTCTGGAACACCAGGTAGGGATATCCCAGCAGTCTCAAACTTTTTCAGCACAGGAACTAGTTTCAGAGAAGATAATTTTTCCATGGACTGGGGATGTGGGGGTAGTGGGTGGTTTATGAGAGTATGCAGCCTGAATACCTCATATGAGCAGTTCACAACAAGGTTCAGGCTCCTACGAGAAGTTAATGCTGCTGCTGATTTGATAGAGGTAGATCTCAGGTGGTTAACAGAAGCAATGGGGAATGGCTCTAAATACAGATGAAGTTTTGCTTGCTTGCAGGCTAATACCACCTACTATGTGGTCTGGTTCTAACAGAAAGTTGGGAGTTGAGTACCCCTTTAATAAGCAGTGGAATATCTGCTACCAGGTGTACTAATTTGGGAATTATCAACCTAGATGAAGACTTGGACATGAATAATAGAGCTGTAATGGAATTCTGGGCACCACTTATATTTTAGGGGCAGGAGGAATAACAGGAACCCTTGAAATACACAGTAGAAAGTAGCAACTTAATGTGGGAGAAACATGAGAGACTCTCATTCTGAAAATATGGTGGAGTAGATCACCACAAGCTTGATTTCAAAACAATAAGATAAACTGTATAAAACATAATAAAAATATGTATAGCTGAGTGTCTAATTAAGGAAAATTCAAAAATTCAAATATAAAAATGAAGAAAATGGGCCAGCCAGTGATATGGTGGTTAAAAGTGGCTAGATTCCACATGGCCAACAACACAGTTCAAGTCCTGTACCCTGCGGTTTGAAAATCACAAGTACACATGTACATGTTTGCCCAAAATCCTGAGAAGAGAATGGAGAAGACCGGATTTCAGCATGGCTACCACTATCCCCGGTGGGGCAAATCTTTCCCTTCTGCTTTCC
>NW_006160045.1:2493964-2501593 GCF_000334495.1 Tupaia belangeri chinensis
TCCCTCTCTTCCTCTCTTCAGTGAGTACACATAACCTATAGAAAAAATAAATAAATAAAGTTAAGTAAAAATAAATATGAAGAAGATAAAAATGAGAGAGGTGAGCAAGTGGCAATGGTTTTTTAGCTGTGAAGACATTTTGTTGATTTCAGGAACCAAGCAGCTTTTAGACCTCTGTGAGGCATAGAGTTGAAACTGAGACTCTTGTATGAAGCTATATTTTATTTTCTATGTAGTTAAAATTTCCACACTAAAAAGTTCCTAAAAAGGAAACAAATGGGCCAGCTCATAGCACAGTGGTTAAAGTAGCTGGATTCCATATAGCTGACTGTGCAGTTTGAGATCTGACCCAGTGGTTTGAAAAGCACCACTGGAACATGTGTATGCCATGCCCAAAATCTTGAAAGGATGGAGATATGGAGGAGAATAAATTGCTACATGACCGTAGAAACTGCTTTTTCTCCTTTCTCTGCTTTTCTCTCTATCTGTCTTCAGCAAGTGCATGCATCCTTGGGAGAAAAAGAAAAGAAATGGACACCTAAAAGGAACCCTAATATAAAATATGAACTTCTATCTTTGTATCTCCATGTAGTTTCATCAGTTTTTGTGGGGAGCCGCCCACATCAAAATGGCTGCCATGACCTTCACTGCTTAAAAATGGCCAGTGCGACCTTGACACAGACACCAGGAATGCAGACCCCCTGGTTCAGACAGAACTGACAGGTCCATTTTGATGTGGGCGGCTCCCCACAAGTTTTAACAAATATACCACCCTAAGTGTAGGGGAAGGGATGTTGATGATGGGAAAGACTAGGTGTATATGAACACAGGGAGTATATGGAAACTGTATTTTTTGCTTAATTTTGTTCTGAATCTAAAACTGTTCTAAAAAAAAATAAAGTTTATTAAAAGAGAAAAGGAGAGACCAGCAAGTGGCATGGTGATTAAGGCATTGAACTTCCACCTGACCAATTGTGGTTAGAGTCCCAGACCCAGCATCTTGAAACATATCAGGCACATGTACATGAGTGCCCAAAATTCCAGGAAGAGAATAAAAAATAAGGAATTGCAGTGTGACCATTTCCCCAGGGAGTGATTTCTCACTGTCTCTGTCTCTCTGGTGAGCACACATGTTCTATGGCAAAAATCTTGATGATGAGAGACAGTCAGAAATACACTGGGAACTCAAGAGGCTTGCCCGAAAAAAATGATCAATCCAAATAAAAGATGGGAAAATGAGCTGAACAGACAATTCTCTAAGAAAGACATAGAAACAGTCAAAAAGCATATGAAAAAAATGCTCAACATCCCTCATCATAAGGGAGATGCAGATCAAACCACAATGAGATACCAGCTAACCTCTGTCAGAATGGTGAATATATGTATAAAAAAATAAATAAGTGCTGGTGGGGCTGTGGGGAAAGTGGAACTTTCCTACACTGCTGTTGGGAGTGTAAATTGGGCCAGCCACTGTGGAGAACAATATGGAGATTCCTCAAAGATCTACAAATAGAGCTACCATATGATCCAGCAATTCCACTCCTGGGTATCTACCCAAAGGACAGTAAAATGCTTAGTCAGAAAAGTGCTTGTACATCTTTATTTACTGCAGCATTATTCAGGATTGCTAAGACATGGAACCAACCTAACTGTCCACGAATAGATGAATGGATTGAAAAAGTGTGGCACATGTACTCTATGGAATACTACTCAGAGCCATAAAAAGCAACAAGATCCTGGCTTTTGATAGAAAATGGACAAATATGGAAGATTTACTGCTGATTGAAGCAAGCCAGGCTATGAAAGAAAGACACTGTATGTCTCCACTTGATATAGACCAACTCTCCACACACTGTGGTGGAAACTGATAGAGGATATAGAAATAGGGAAAATAGTTATAGATACTGGATACAGTGTGGAAAGAGGGTGAAAGAAGGGGGAGAGCGTGAGTAAAGACATTAAGTAGGAAAATAGAGAGGCAAGACATTTATAGGACACAAAAATAGATTATTATGTTGATGATAATGTGTATGGTATCCTCAACAGGACTGGTGTGAAGTGTATTCATTTGGGAAAATTCACTTTACAAGTTAAGTGATGTATAGTGATTCAATGTATAAAAGAAATTTTAATTTAATTTAATTTAAAAAAAGAGAAAGAGAGAGAGGTTGTACCTTGCAGGGCATTGAGATCACAACCCACCTCCAGTTTCAGCCATTTCCACATCATGGGCATGAATGTGCCATGTGTTTTCAGTGAGGTCTCCAGACACAAAGTGGGAGCTGACCCATGTGAGTCAGGCTCACTAAGTGTTACATTTTACTACTGCCCTGTCCTATTAATAAGTTTTATACTATTTAAAAATAAAATCATACCATAAGAAAGGAACTATTTGCTTTTTAGAAAAACAAGCATATTTTAAAGTCAATGACTGAAACTTCCAGAAGTGAATAAACTCGGTGAAGAAAAAGTAAACAAATGAAAATCTCAAAGAGTTAAATAGCAAATTAGACATGACCAAACAGATCATTTTTATACTTCAAGAAGAAAAGATCCACAGAAATTAATCAGAAATTAGCACAGCACAGGAAAACAAAGATACAGAAAATGTAGAAAGAAAAGTTAGTAATAAAAATTCTTATATACTACAGAAGGGAGTAGAACTTGGTACAACCAATTTGAAAAACAATATGACAAGAACAAGTAAAAGTCAAAGACACAGACACTGTGCTATGCATCACTTCCTCTTAGATACCGCAGTGGATGCTGGGCTTACCACATGATTCCACACCCCAGGACCCGGCCATCAATTTTCTCTCAGGAAATTGCTCTTACAGAAGGGACCAGCCTCACTCAAGAAAAAACTGATCCCCTTCTAGGGGAAGCCAATATCCAACATGGGGGTAAATGGCAAAACCTTACCCTGAATTGGAACAAATCGAAGGCCCATGCCAGCCTCAGAGATGAAGCTTGTTAGTATGTACATCACAGCTGAGTTTCTCCTGCTACCCAACCCTGATTTATTCAATTCCTTACAACAGATGCTGTTCTAAGGAACACTACCTACCTTTCGTTGTGGCCATCTTTTACTCCCTTATTAATTTGTTCCTACATGTTTTATTCATGATAATTACCAAAATATGGAATCAAATGAAGTGTTCCTCAAGAAATGGATAAATAAAGAAAATGTGGTTTAACAATGGAATACTCTTCACCTATAAAAAAGAACAAAGTCTTGTCATTTGTGAGAAAACGAGTGAGCCTGGAAGATAATATGCTATGTGAAATAAGTCAGGCACAGGAGAAATACCACACAACCTTACTCATCTATGAACTCTAAAAAGGTTGACTTCATAGAAGCAGAGAATAAAATGGTAGTTACCAGAGGCTGGGAAGTATAGTGAGAAGGTAGGAATGAGGATAGTTATAAAGTTAATTTAGTGGGAATAAGTTCTAGTGTTCCATTGCATAATAGGGTAACTATGGTTAACAATAATAATGCTCTATTTTTCAATATTGCTAGAAGAGAAATTTTTGAATGTTTTTAATCATAGAGAAATGATAAGTGCTTGAGGTGATAGATGTACTAATTATCCTAATTTGATCATTATACATTGTGTGTATAGGTAGATAGACAGATACATCACAATGTATCTCATAAACATGTATGTCAGTTAAAAAGAGAAAAAAGAAAAAAATGAGTGTTGCCTAATCCTACATATGTAAACCTCAGAATATTCTACCTAAAAAAAATAAAAACTAGACAGTGCCCTAGAGTGAAATACACAAATTGTATCAAGACCCATATACTCTTTCTTTTATGGCAGCAGTAGCAAAATCTTAGGAACAACAAAAATGGTCAACAGAAACATGAGTGAAGAAACTTGATATGTTTATACAATGTGCTAGTGTAAAATATTACCTTGTAGGTATTACCTTCTAGGTATGCATGAATAAATAAAACGAACAAAACTCCCTACCTTGATGGAACTTGGTTCTAGCAGGGAAGAGAAAAAAAGATGATTGACAGATAACAGAAAGAATATGTAAGGTTATAAGTGCTGTGGGGATAAAAAAAAGAAATAAGAATGGGAGTTATAGAGGCCAGCAGATGGCGTAGCAGTTGTCGCTGGACTCCCACATGTCCAACTGCAGTTTGAGTCCCAGACCCAGTAGCTTGAAGCTCACACATGGTGTGTGTGTGTGTGTGTGTGTGTGTGTGTGTGTATGTGTGTGTGTGTATGTGTACCCAAGATGCCAGGAGGAAAATGGATTGCCATCCCCTCAAGGGGTGACTTCTCCCTCTCCCTCTCACTGTCTCTGTCTCTCTTCCTTATGGCAAGCACACACACACCTCAAGGCAAAAACCTCTAAAAAGAAGAATGGAAGTTACCGTTTTAATTAGCATGTTCAGGACCAGCCTCATCATCATCAAGTAGGTAACATCTGAGCAAAATCTGATGAAAGTAAAGGACTGGCCATAGGCTTTCAGGGGAAGAAGGAGCAGTTCAAGCAGAAAGAATATCAGATGCGAATGTTCTGAAGAAGGATCCTACCTAGCATTTCTGAGGAACAGCAAGGAGGCCAGAGTGGCTAGAACAGAGTAAGTCAGGGGTGGGGAATAAAAGCTGAAAGAGGACTAGAAAATGTCAAGATTTGGACTACCACTCTGAATGAGGTAGGAAGCAGTGTAAGGATTTTCAGCATATAACTGGACTGGCATGAGGCACTTTGGTTTTCAAAAAGATCATTCTAGTTATTGTGTATAAATCCCTTGTCAGAGAGAGCAGTGAAATCAGGGATAATAATTAGGAGACTATTGCAATAATCTAGGCAAGAGGCAATCGTGGCTTATACTAGGCTGGTAGCCATAAAAATGGTGAGAAGTGGTTGGATTCTGGACATACATTCAGTGTAGAACCTTGGGATTTACTGTTTAATTGGTATAGAAATGAGAAAAAGAGACTTCAGAAATTACACCAAAGTAGGGACCAGCAGTTAGCATAATGGCTATATCGCTGGACTTCCATCTAGCCAACTGTGGTTCCAGTCCCAAACCCAGTGGCTTAAACTCAAGCCAGGTGCGTGTGCATGCGTGCCCAAGATCCCAAGAGGAGAATGGAGGATAAGGGACTGTGGCATGGCCATCCCCCCTGGGGGGTGATTTCTCGCTTTCTGTCTCTCTGTCTCTCTCTGTCTTTCTGGCAAGTGCACGTGCCCTATAGCAAAAACCTCTCCAAAAAATAAAAAGATACCAAAGTACTCAGACTGTGGGAGGCACATGCCTATAAAAAAAAAAAATTAAGATAATTGACTCTGAACATGGTGAATCTGAGATACCTCTTACATATCCAAGAAGATGTGTCTAATATGCAATTGGATATGAGTTTGGAATCAGGAAGAACTCTAACTTGGAGATATAAATGGAGGCTTCATCAGTATGTACATGGCATTTAAAGTCATGAGACCACATGAGCTCATTAGGGTAATTATTGGATTGTCAGGAAAGTCGTGATGCAATTTTGGATCAGAAAAAGAAAATAAATACAAGAGCGAAGTCCTAGAATCAAATATATATACACACACACACGAAATCAACCACTAACTACAGTTTTCATAGTGGTACTCTTACTGACTAGAAATGGAGTACTTGTTAAGTAAACACTCAATAAATTAATGAATGGGTGAACGAATTAATGAATGAATACTGGGCTTCTATAAACTTCATTTAAAGAAAATGCTTTAATTGCTTTTTAAAAGCTTATAAACCACTGCACACACTGCTATACAGTGAATTATAAATCAAGGGTAACTGATTTTATTTGAAGTGTTCTGGTTTAATAAAATTTTACTCATGTATTAATTAGAACTAATTAGAAAAAAATATGTTTGAAAAAAAATACCATGGGACCAGAGAACCAGATCAAAGTAAAGAATGAATAGCATTGCCAAATGTCACAGAGAGTTCAAAATAAGGACTGAAAATGTTCCCTGCAATGAGGTAACTGCAAGTTCATTGGTAATTTCAGCAAGAAATATTTCCAATTAAATAAATGAGTAACCTTGGGAGAATCTTGGCTGTGAATATAGAGGAAAAAAACAGCTCATGGCTAAATTTGAAAAGAAAAAAAAAAATCATGTCTGTATGATGATGTACATAAACCAGAGAGAGGAAAGGGAGGAAATAATTGATGCAATCATTGGTTGTTGTTGTGAAAGGGGACAGGTCTTCATGTGTGTTTTCCCTGTGAAGTAGGTAGGATCTGATACAAGTCAGAAGTAAGGAGTAGAAAAGGGGATATAAAGAGAATGGTGATTATTGTAAATAGATTGTACAAGCCCAAGTGTCATAAGGCACGCTGGAGACTTAACCTGTAACCAGAGATAATAATGCCCCCAGTGCAATAATGTTGTGATTTTTCTGCAGAAATTCTCAGCAACATGGATATAGGAACCCAGATGATAACTGGCTGCACTGTCCTCAGGTTTAGGGGCTAGGCCAAGGATGGCAAAAGAGCAAAGGGATATTAGAGCAGTTGAACTGATAAACCATTGAATCTAGAAAAGCGAAAATTCTAAAGAGGTTACTTCCTAACCTAAGAGAGAAAAATGAAGTATTAAGGAATTAAGTTTGTATAGATTAGAGAGTGAAAAATGAGATTGAGAGAACTGGAAATTTCTGAGATTTACATCAGATTATAGTTCATTTAAAACAAAAAGTATACATCAAGTGTAATTAAAAAAATCAGAAATTGTCTGCAAGAATAAGGGAGCAAAAAGCAACTTCTGGAAGTTTGCATCTTAGTGATCACATTTTTTGGAAGGGTTGGGGAAAAATAAAAATGCCATCAGCCTAAGAAGTTATGAATTAGCTGTAAATCAGCTCATTTAAGAGAATCCTTAAATCATATCAAAATATATGCATGTTTCTCCTTTGAAGATCCCGTATAGTTAAAGAGGTACTTGTACGAAGTCTCCTATTTTTCCATGTAGAACAAATTCTTTGTTTTAGCCAACTCCCAATGGAAGGCCAATTAGTACAACACCATCTCTCTGGACAAAGACCATTGAAATGCTTCATTTATATATCTCTTTATATGTTTCTTCATCAATTTCTATAGCAGTCACAGTTTCTTCCACATCGCCCAGTATTATATTTAAATGCTGATCATAAGCATGTAATCTTTCTCGATGCTCTTAGCCATTTCTCATTTTCAAGTAAATTCGTTCATCCAGACTGAACCTGATGAGATCCAGGGCTCTTTGGCATTGGTAGTTTGTTGCTGATCCACGTCGTCCACCACGCTTCAAACCCTGCCACAATGCATATTTTTAATGATCAGAAAATACAGGGTGGGCTGATGTGGATTGTAGGTAAAGGATATTGATGTTGAAGAGGTCAAATATCTACAAAGATACTGTATTATTCATTTGCTTCCAGCATATACATTCCTATGCTAATGGCAAGACTAGCAGAATGGAGGGAATCGTTGCTAAGGAGGATAATAATGGAAGGATGAATCAAGGATTGAGAATTTTCAATCTTTTTGGGAACGCCTATACAGAAAGAAAAGTTTGCAATGTCTGATATAGTTGGCAATGTCAGGCAAATTGAGATTACTGGGTTCA
>NW_006160045.1:2501869-2542935 GCF_000334495.1 Tupaia belangeri chinensis
AGTCAGAGTGAAATCCAAAGTAAAGTTGCTCATAACTAGCACATACTAAGGTCCAGGTTTCTGCCAGAGGCATAATATCTTTCCAAGCTTCCAAATGGAATTTTTCCCTGAAGATGTCTTATGGTCTTGGCAAAGGTTCAGCAACTGGCAGGGACAAATAGAAGGAAGGAAATTCGAGTACCTTCTGCATGCCAAATACTGTGCTGAGCGCTTTACATAGATTATCTCATTTAATCCTCGTGACAATCCCTCTATGAGATAGCTATTTTTATCATCCCAAATTAAGAAACAAAATAAAGCTGAATCTACCAGAATGGAAGCAATTGACAAAGGTCATGCAGCTATTAAGCAATGGGGCTGGACTTTGAACCAAGGTCTTATTGAGATGTGTGTAGTTTAGGAGGAATTGACATATCCATGAATGGGCCCTGACTGGTTTAAGGCAAACCTTATAGTCCTTTCACCTAAACCAAAGCGATTGGCTCAGGATTTGGCACAAGGATCCATGGGAGACCAGCTGAGACCATTTAGATCCAACTCCAGATTAAGCTTGTACCTTATTGGACACAATTAAGAAAGACCGTAGCCCCAGAGGCTGTTGGCAGGCATCACAGGACCATAAGAGAGGAGCCTCCTTTGAGCCCAGAGAGAATACCAATAAGTGGAACTGAGAAATGGAGCAAAGAAAAGGAGCTCTTGGCTCATATCTTTGAATCATGAATCAAGCCTTTCTTGAAGTCTACATCTGTTTAGTTACATAAGCAAATAAATCTCTCTTTGCTTAAGCCAGTTTTGATCAGGCTTTCTCACTGAGTCGACATGAAAATATAAAATGTAAGCATTTGCAAGCTAACAAAGGCCATAAGGAAATACTGAAAAATCAAAACCTGCTTGGAATACACACTTACCTTCCTTTCTGCATCTTATTTTTGGTTTCCCACCTACATAGTCCAATACTGTTTAAAGATGCTCCAGTCCAATTCCTGATTCCGGAATAGGGACATATACATACAACCTAGCAGTCCTCTCTTTCCCCAGTGGCCAGGCCTTTCTTCCTCAAACTCTCTTGAAAGTCTCGGAGTCAAACCAAGTTTCTCCTTGGTTCTGAGCTGACTTGTCTGGAAACAACTCATCTCTCGCTGAAAGTCTGAATTTATCACACAGACATAGAGGTAGCTTACTTAGAATAACAATAAAAAAGCCAATGATCATGCTAATACATAGGCAAGAGGAGGGTGTAAAAGTGAGCTTCACTGGATGTAGTACATACTTGATTATACTATTAATCCTCAATTTAAAAGGGAGGGGTAAAAAGTAAGAAAAATAAATGGCAATTTCTCTAGAATAAGAATGTTTTTAATCCTGGATTATAATTTCTAAATAGAGAAGCTAAAGAGAGTTGTTAGGTATTTTCAATACTTTATCACTTTTGAAAATGTCTGTATATAAAAATATCTACCTCAAATTTGTATTTTCAGGAAGAAAGAAAAATAAATAAATAAAGCTGGGTCAGTATTTGTTACTGATTCTTAAATTACAGATAGGCCACCAGAATGTTTGAGTTGTACTCTAGCTGTTTAGTTCACAAGTTAAGAGATGGAGTCCTTTCCCTAAATTATTTTATCTTGGAGTGACTAGGTCTAATCTACATGTAGTCTTTAAAAATGTAAGAACTATGGGGCCAGCTGGTGGCATGGAGGCTAAGGTGACATTGAGATGACATGGTCAACTATGTGGTTCAAGTCCTAGACCTGGCAGTTTATAAAACACACCAGGTAGGTGTGTATACATGCCCAAAATCCCAAAAAGAGGGGGAAAAGGAGGAGAAGGGCTTGCAGTGTGACTGTGTCCTGTGGGAGTTTCTCTCACTTTCCCTTTCTCCTTCTCTGTCTCTGTCCAGTAAGCACCCAAGCCCTCCGGCAAAAGTTTTAAAAAAGAAATGAAAGAACTATAAAGACAAAGAGGATCATATAGTTGGTCAGGAGTTGCTCATAGATGGGAGGTAGAGGTAATTTTAAGAAGGTAAAGCTTGGGTACTAGCAGATGGTGTAATGGTTATGTCATTGGATTCCCATGTAGTTGACCGTAGCTTGAATCCCGGACCTGGCAGCTTGAAACTTACACCAGGCGCATGTGTGGGAGAGGAGAATAGAGAAGACTGCAGTGTGGTCATTCCTCCTGGGGAATGATTTCTTGCTTACTGTCTCTCTGTCTCTGTCTCTTCAATGAGCGCACATGCCCTACAGCAAAATCTCTCTCTAAAAAAAAAAAAAAAGGAAGGTAAAGCTTAAACTATTTATAAAAAAAAAAAATGCAGTATGGCACACAGAAGGAAGATATTTGTGCCAACTATCACCTTAAGGGGCAGTCTGAGCAGGTTCTAGAGGCAGAGACAGCACTAGGGCTTGTCACTACATCTGTGCAATGTCTGTCACACTTGGTGCTCTTCTTGCCTTCATATCGCCACTCTCCCATAGAGCATCTTTTTCTAACGTCCAGACAACCATCCTGAGCTCTTCACTGGCCCTAGACCACCTAATCCATTCATGCATCCTCACAGAGTCAGGGAGAGGCATCACAAAGGCAGTAAAATGAGGAGTCCTGAAGCTTTGACACTTAGTAATATAAATATTTATAAAGTGAATGCTGACAGAGACATACTGATTTAGATGACAAGGTACCTGGAGGAAATAGCAGGATTGGCATTCAAAAACGGGGTTCCCAGGGGCCTCCAGAAGAAACAGATGTGTGCAGATGGCAGACCCTGCTGAGGCGAGCTCGCATGAGCTGGACCAGGCAGGGCCAGGCAGCTGGCTATTTTTATCATCCCATATCGTTTATAATTGGCGATTGCTTAATATTGTATAAGAGTTTCCTCCCTGAATTTGGATGAATCATTTCTCCTAGACACAATTGTAAAATGAACATTCTCCTACGCATTTGTGCCAGATAGAAATTTCATTCGAAAATTATTCTCAGGGTGTGTGCTCTGGACCAATGTTTCTTACAGGCTCAGGTCTGAAGTCAGAATGCTGTGTCACCTCTTACTCACGTACAAAGGAGTTATATTTCAGTTTTCTCTCTCCCTAGGCAACAAGAGCATATGTCTCACTCAAAAGAGTATCAACAAATCTAGAAAAGTTGAACTGTATTTCTTTCTCATTGTATGCATTTCCACATATTTAATTTTTTAGAGAGTTTTGCTATAGGGTGTGTACACTCACCAGAGAGACAAAAAGAGAAAGCGAGAAATCATCACTGTGGGGATGGCCACACCACAATCCCTTCTCCTCCATTCTCTTCTTGGGATCTTGGGCATACACACGTGACCAGCATGAGTTTTTAGCCACCAAGTCCAAAAAAGCCAATGATCATGCTAATACATAGGCAAGAGGAGGGTGTAAAAGTGAGCTTCACTGGATGTAGTACATACTTGATTATACTATTAATCCTCAATTTAAAAGGGAGGGGTAAAAAGTAAGAAAAATAAATGGCAATTTCTCTAGAATAAGAATGTTTTTAATCCTGGATTATAATTTCTAAATAGAGAAGCTAAAGAGAGTTGTTAGGTATTTTCAATACTTTATCACTTTTGAAAATGTCTGTATATAAAAATATCTACCTCAAATTTGTATTTTCAGGAAGAAAGAAAAATAAATAAATAAAGCTGGGTCAGTATTTGTTACTGATTCTTAAATTACAGATAGGCCACCAGAATGTTTGAGTTGTACTCTAGCTGTTTAGTTCACAAGTTAAGAGATGGAGTCCTTTCCCTAAATTATTTTATCTTGGAGTGACTAGGTCTAATCTACATGTAGTCTTTAAAAATGTAAGAACTATGGGGCCAGCTGGTGGCATGGAGGCTAAGGTGACATTGAGATGACATGGTCAACTATGTGGTTCAAGTCCTAGACCTGGCAGTTTATAAAACACACCAGGTAGGTGTGTATACATGCCCAAAATCCCAAAAAGAGGGGGAAAAGGAGGAGAAGGGCTTGCAGTGTGACTGTGTCCTGTGGGAGTTTCTCTCACTTTCCCTTTCTCCTTCTCTGTCTCTGTCCAGTAAGCACCCAAGCCCTCCGGCAAAAGTTTTAAAAAAGAAATGAAAGAACTATAAAGACAAAGAGGATCATATAGTTGGTCAGGAGTTGCTCATAGATGGGAGGTAGAGGTAATTTTAAGAAGGTAAAGCTTGGGTACTAGCAGATGGTGTAATGGTTATGTCATTGGATTCCCATGTAGTTGACCGTAGCTTGAATCCCGGACCTGGCAGCTTGAAACTTACACCAGGCGCATGTGTGGGAGAGGAGAATAGAGAAGACTGCAGTGTGGTCATTCCTCCTGGGGAATGATTTCTTGCTTACTGTCTCTCTGTCTCTGTCTCTTCAATGAGCGCACATGCCCTACAGCAAAATCTCTCTCTAAAAAAAAAAAAAAAGGAAGGTAAAGCTTAAACTATTTATAAAAAAAAAAAATGCAGTATGGCACACAGAAGGAAGATATTTGTGCCAACTATCACCTTAAGGGGCAGTCTGAGCAGGTTCTAGAGGCAGAGACAGCACTAGGGCTTGTCACTACATCTGTGCAATGTCTGTCACACTTGGTGCTCTTCTTGCCTTCATATCGCCACTCTCCCATAGAGCATCTTTTTCTAACGTCCAGACAACCATCCTGAGCTCTTCACTGGCCCTAGACCACCTAATCCATTCATGCATCCTCACAGAGTCAGGGAGAGGCATCACAAAGGCAGTAAAATGAGGAGTCCTGAAGCTTTGACACTTAGTAATATAAATATTTATAAAGTGAATGCTGACAGAGACATACTGATTTAGATGACAAGGTACCTGGAGGAAATAGCAGGATTGGCATTCAAAAACGGGGTTCCCAGGGGCCTCCAGAAGAAACAGATGTGTGCAGATGGCAGACCCTGCTGAGGCGAGCTCGCATGAGCTGGACCAGGCAGGGCCAGGCAGCTGGCTATTTTTATCATCCCATATCGTTTATAATTGGCGATTGCTTAATATTGTATAAGAGTTTCCTCCCTGAATTTGGATGAATCATTTCTCCTAGACACAATTGTAAAATGAACATTCTCCTACGCATTTGTGCCAGATAGAAATTTCATTCGAAAATTATTCTCAGGGTGTGTGCTCTGGACCAATGTTTCTTACAGGCTCAGGTCTGAAGTCAGAATGCTGTGTCACCTCTTACTCACGTACAAAGGAGTTATATTTCAGTTTTCTCTCTCCCTAGGCAACAAGAGCATATGTCTCACTCAAAAGAGTATCAACAAATCTAGAAAAGTTGAACTGTATTTCTTTCTCATTGTATGCATTTCCACATATTTAATTTTTTAGAGAGTTTTGCTATAGGGTGTGTACACTCACCAGAGAGACAAAAAGAGAAAGCGAGAAATCATCACTGTGGGGATGGCCACACCACAATCCCTTCTCCTCCATTCTCTTCTTGGGATCTTGGGCATACACACGTGACCAGCATGAGTTTTTAGCCACCAAGTCCAGGACTCGAACCATGGTTGACTATGTGGGAGTACAGTGATGTAGCCATTATGCCATCAGCTGGTCCCACACATATTTAAATATTATCACACATTCACCAGAAACAAAAAGCAAAACCTGGCAATGCATTTCTGTTTCCTTGCCTGGAAGACGTGCATGGGCTTGGAACTTTTAAGAGAAATTTGGATAAATTCACAATTTTTAAGCTTTCTTATTTTTCTGTGCTTTAAGTCTAATTCTATGCTTATTGAGATGCCTACCATCACAGAAGACTAGATAAAAATGTGTTAAATCATTTCTTTTATTTAAATATTTATTGTACATTTATCATATTCATAAAAGTCCTTTATTTTATTACCATTTCAAATATGAAGGTTTTATCCTCTTCTCACAGATGAGATGCCTTTATACAGAGTAGTTGAGACAGACTCACTCACTCCTATCCTGATTTCTTGACCAAATTCCTCAAAAAACCCAGATGGAGTCCCAGATTTTATCTATAGAAAATAGTCTTGTTGCCACAGACAAAGCCTCAGCATTAAAAATACCAAGATATTTCATTCTATAAAGTTCTATATCATTTATGTTTTCTGGGTTTAGGTATAACTAACATACTTGACATTCGGAAAGACAGATTTAGACAGGAATATAGGTTAGTTTTAGATCTAGCTATGTATGAACAGGAAAAGAGAAACAACGTACAGAAAACTATTAATGACAGGATTATCATCGCTGTATATTGTAATGCATAAATATGTGCTTTCTACTCTAGGCTTTTTTTGTTTTTACATATTTTCGGTAAATATATAATTAAGTAAATATGATTTTAAGAATTTAAAGGCGTCATTGTTTCCTTTTTCTCCCTGCATGCACATAGGAAGCAAGCCTGCATGGAGTGCTGGAGCCCCAGCAACATGAGGAGGTTGCTGAGGGGAGGTAACAGAGTCCCGGGATGGTGATAAAGGCATGTCTGCAGAGAACAGCTAATGTAACAGGACTTTAAAAGTTCATGGGGAAACCAGCAGTTAGCGCAATGCCTATGTTGCTGGACTCCCATGTAGTCAACTATGGTTTGAGTACCGGACCCAGTGGCTTAAAACCCACACTGGGCGCGTGTGCGTGCATGCCCAAGATCCTGAGAGGAGAACGGAGGAGAAGGGATTGCAGTGTGGCCATCCCCCCTGGGGGGTGATTTCTCGCTTTCTGTCTGTCTCTCTCTTTCTTGGGAATGTACACGCCCTGTGGCAAAAACCTTTCAAAACAAACAAACAAAAAAAAAGTTCATGTGCAAATTAATTAAAATATGAGTTTGTTTTGGTGCAAAAATGTTTGAGACCCATGTGTAGTTTTTTCATAGTACACATTTTCCATGAGCTTTTCGAAGACCCCGCCACACACACTTATTAGCAGTCAGAGACAAAGTAGAGTAAGGAAGGTATTGACACTAGGGGCCCAGACTCCATGGTTAGGAGCAAGCAGCAGAGTGAGGAAAGTATCCTCCACCAGGGGCAGCCTAGAGTCAAGGTAGAGTAAGAAGAGTGGTCATGTTTGGGTGAGGATGGACACAGTTTATTAAACCAAGAAGGGGGGAAGACAATGCCTATTTGGGTGGGAGGGGTGAGTTTTCTACATAGAAGTGGGAGTCAGAAATACAGATGAGGTGACGAGGGTCCAACATAAGTTATCGCGTCTCTTTCTATAAACCACAGACAGTCTCAATAATACTAATGTTCGAGCACCTAGACTACATCCCCCCGAAAAAGGGAGAAAAGGAGATCTGGGCTCATGTCAATATGACACAGATGACATTGAAAAACAGATCTGTCACAAAAGTCATATAACTTTATAAGTTGTGTGAAAAAAAAATCTCAGTTTTCATCTGGTTTTATTGGTCACAGTCTCTCCCTCGTCTCTCTGGGCCTAAAGCAAAGACTGCTCAGCTGTGTTTACGTGACGAGGCTTGTGAGCTCAGTTGTGTTGCTCTTGGCATCACACTCAGGCAGAACAGAAGTAATTTCGATGCCTGATTCACCCCACAGGGCTCTAATAAAGGAGTCCAACCTGGGAAAATGGCAAAATCTCAGCAAGCGCAAGACGAGCACAATGTCCCACTTGGATTCTCAATGTCCACAATAGATACTAATAATTGGGCAAATATTTTTCCCACCAGAAATCAATGGCTTATGATTTTTTTTTCGATGTAGGGCTTTAAATTTTCATTACTGAGCAATAGAAGTTAGGTCAAAAGAAGAAATGTATTTGCTAACCTCATAAAAATAATTAAAGTTCTGCCTTAAGAACTGTATCTTCTATTAAGGAAAAGACAGTGTAGCACGATTCTAAAATTTGTTCAAGGCCTGTGGAGAAGGACAAAATGTGGACTAACAAGAGTTGTGGAAACATTTTTAAATTGTAGAAATGTAAGGTGGAACTCTTGTTAAATTAAACATTAGTCCTACCTGGCTTCAAGAAACTTCAAGTGCCTGTTTAGCTTACATTGTGGGAATATAATAACCAGAAGAATCAAACTCACCCGAAAGGTTCTCATGTTAACAGTGAAGCCCACGGCACTTCACCAGGGGCACAATGGCCTTTTCTAAAACCAACAACTTGACAGCTACACAGCATCCAGGAAGTGAGATCCTTCTGGCAAAACCATTTATTTCAAAGTCCTAGAGAGACTTAGAGAATCCAGGAGGTATGAAAAAAAAGGATAAAATTATATGATGGCTGTCTTTGTGAAATGTAAGAGAATGATGTTAACATTGAAGCTTTGAGTAACAATGGTAATACCTAACATTTACAGATAACTTCTAATCTGGGTATTTTAGGAGTTTTATGGCTTAAAACACAAGCAAGCCTTTATGGCAGAGAGTTTTTGCTCCATTTTTAAATAAAGTACCATAGCTTCCAGGGATACGAAACTGCTCAAGGTCACATAGAGCTGAAATTCAAACTCAGGCTTGCCTAGTTTAGAGGCCTGGGTCCTTCCCTTTGTGTCAAATTATCTGTCACCTCATGCAAAAGTGCAGTGAAGAAATGGGATGTTTCACAGAAGGGAAATGCAGATGACATTTGGAATATTAAAACTCTATTGCTCACAAAACTGGGCATTTCCCTGGCAGGAGTTTTTTTTTTTTTTTTCTTTGGTAATTAAATATTAATTTATGTGAACCTGTCAGTTGGGCAAAGAGAATGATAAATATTCTGCTTAAGAAAGAAAGTGCTCTCATGGGGGAATAAGAAGGGTTTGTAGCTATCTATAACATTCAAGAGGTAGGGAAATGAAGCAAGTTTCAAGATCCACTGCAATCCTCTGTTAACTTTCAGCCAGTAGCAACCACTACTCACTGTACCCAGAGCTCCCTGGAGCCAAGAGGGAAGCAATCAGCACCAGCTTGTCAATGTGCTTATAAGGAGTTAGAGGAGGGAGTCCATCACAGAAAACAGTAAACTGCATGTTGAGAAGAACAAAGGAGTAAATTTTATCACTGTGAGTCTAATTCAAATTCGGATGGACACAGACCAGAGGCATGGTCAGTCATTCATGTTACCCAGTAATTCCAAAAGAAGGGAAACTTGAGCTGAATTATGTTAAGAACAGGCTTACATAAGGATTGGAGGAGAAAGTACAAGTGCAGGGAAGAGGAATGAGCAAAGGAAGGGGAAGGGAAGTGAGCCATGAGGAGTAAAGATGGTCAGCAGTCCAGAAGAAAGGGCTCCAGAAGGAGCCATGAGAGCTAACACTGGAGGACAGTGAGGGGACAAGTGGCAGATTAAAGAATAAAGAGAAGGGATAGACCTGCTGTGGCATTTGTAGAGCCACCGATTAGAGGAGCTGGGCAGAGTGACAAAGGGAGAAGTCCTTTGGAGCAGCAGGGCTTTGTTTGTAAGTATTTACAAGATGCTATAAAGCCCACACTTATTTCAAAAGCCACTCTAAGTGCTTTACAAATTTTATCTCGTGTAGTCTTCATAATAATTCGATGTTCTAAAGTAGGAGATATTATTAACCCCAGTTTACAAATGAGGACAGTGAAATGCGGAGTTGCACTCACTTGCCCAAGTCACACAGATGGAACTTGGCGAAGACGGGAGTCACTCGCTGGCAGGAGGAAGCCAAAATACACTTTGCTACTCTCCCTTGTTGCCCTTCTGGTATCAGAAACAAACAGGATGCAATTATGCGATACTAAAGGATTACATTTCCAGGTACTGTATCATGGACATTTTTTGTATTTAAAACCATCCATCAAATGCAGAGAGTAACTGTTGTGAGCTGAATTGTATTGCCTATCTCCTCAAAATTCATAAATTGAATTCCTAACCCCAATACCTCAGAATGTGACTGTATTTGAAGATAAGGCCTTTAGAGAGGGAATTAAGTTTTAAAAGTTAGGCCATTAGTGAAGGCTCTAATCCAATATGACTGGTGTTTTTACAATAAGAGGTTAGAACACAGCAGATGGGGTAGAGATCATATCTCTGGACTCCCTCATGACTGACCATAGTTCAAGTCCTGGACCCAGTGGCTTGAAACTCACACCAGGCACGTGTGCATGCATGCCCCAAGTCCCAGGAGAATGGAGGAGAAGGGGTTGTGGTATAGCTATCCCCTCGGGGTGGGGGGTGATTTCTTACTTTCCCTCTCACTGTCTCTGTTTCTCTCTCTGGTGAGTGAATACACCCTAAGGCAAAAACATCTTAGACAAAAAGAAAAAGTAAAAAAGAAATAAAAATATGGAAAGTATAGTTGGTTGAATAAAGGCCACCCAAAGAAAAAGAGTCCCAACCCCTGGGACATGAAGAGCTATGAGTGAGAACAGGGTGGCTTTCTTCAGTCAATGGATATCCCCCAAGAAGACCTCAAGTGAAAGCTGTGCAGCCACCAACCATCCTATGAGTTGGGAAAGTAAGACCTTCAGTCATGAGGGGATATCTAGACTGGAAGCCACAATTTCCACTATTCCTACCAGGTCAGACGTTGATTTCAGGCTGTACCCAGAAGTCCTTGGAAATATATCAAGTTGTTAGCCAGTGATTTAGCAGATGGAAGCATAAAAACTATTAATATAAAATTCCATATATATTTTATATGAGATATGTGAAAACTAATTAGAACTTTACCGAAAGTCCTCTGTGTTTGGGCCAGCAGGTGGTGTATAGTGGTTAAGGCATCAAACTCCCACATGACAAACCATGGTTTGACCCTGCAGCCTCAAATTTATGCCCAAAATCCTGAGAGGAGAATAGACGGTGTGGCCATCTTCCCAGAGTGTGATTTCTCACTTTCTCTCTTTCTCTGGTGAACACACACACCCTATAGGAAAAAATCTCTCAAAAAATATATTTTGTGGGAACCAGCAGTTAGCATAATGGCTATGTCGCTGGACTCCCACGTAGTCAACCGTGGTTCGTGTCTCGGACCCGGTGGCTTAAAACTCACACCGGGGACGTGTGCGTGCGTGCCCAAGATCCCGAGAGGAGAATGGAGGAGAAGGGATTGCTGCATGACCATCCCCTCTGGGGGGTGATTTCTCGCTTTCTGTCTCTGTCTCTGTCTGTCTGGTGAGCACATGCGCCCTATAGTGAAAACCTCTCCAAAAAACCAATATATATATATATATATATATATATGTGTGTGTGTGTGTGTGTGTGTATATATATATTGTGTTTTTAATAATAGGTATATTCTTAAATGACCTGTTTATTCTGAAAGGGCTGAGTAAATCATATTATCTTGGTTAGTCTGACATTATTAGGTCCAGGGCATCTTGGTTAATGTTTTTTCATGTCACTGGCATATAATATTTTAAGTTCCTTTATTTATATTCTCATTATTATTTTATGCATTACATCATCAAATAGCACAAAGGGATTACTGATTCAAATATGGTGCATTGATGCATAAAAGTAATGGTGGAAATAGAATCTAAATACAACAGCTCAGAATAACACAATAAACACGAGAAAAAGAATTCCAGTGCAATGCATGTTTTGAGACAAATGAGGAATTTCACAGCAACTGACAAGCATGTGAGTAGGATATAAAATAAAGAATATAGGAAGACTGCATTTTAGTGGATATTTGCTTATAGTGCTTCTATCTCAATGCCTGTCATGATGCTTTGTCAAATAGTGGTACAAAACCACTAAAGAATTTTGCATCATCTGCAAAAGCAATCCCCTAACTCCGCAGACCAATTAAGTCGTTTTGAAACAACTGTAAAATAATGCTCTTCAGTACAAAATGAGTTTAGCAACTAAAAGTTAAAAGAGAGAGAGAGAGAGATCAAAACCACAAAGTCATCATTCAAAGTTGGGTTCTTTGTAGCAAAAAAAAAAAAATTCCTGCCAAAAGTCTTAGAAAACAGGAGCAATTTTTATGAAATGATACTCAAAGAGAATGCAAAATGTGCTATTGGCACAAATTCTTTCTGAAATGGGACTTTGAGCTTTGTAATAGCCTGGGGTGTGGAAGAATAGTCATATGTGCAGGAAAATAGTTTGCTTTGGAATGAATTATGTACTAATGTAAAATACATTTTTAAAAAATCGTACATGTGAAACAAATAAGTTATAATATTTAAATATTTAAGTATATATTTAAATATTTAAAATAAACTAATATTAAATAATAAAATATTAAAATTGCATGAATAAGTACTTGACAGATGTACAGTAAGAGGGTCACTTTTATCTGTTTATTACTAAAAAATCAATGCTTTTGAAAAATACCAACAGTTATTTATTGGCCTGATTTTTAGATCAGAAAAATGTGTGTTGGGGGTCTTTACCATAGAGCACCAGTCTCCAACATGGAAAGTGAACTTCCTGAATCGGAATTCCTAAACTCCAAACTCCAATCCCTATATCGTATTGTTTTATTCACAAGCAACAGCTGGTGATCTATAATGTGCCTGCAGTGTTAAAGAAAAAGGTAAAAATCATTAAAGCACTTGTTTTTCTTAGTGTACATGTTTGAACATGTTGGGTAACGAAAAAGACAGTAAGGATAAGACCCTGCTAACTGCTGAAAAAAAAAATTCTCATGTGAGTTTTTATAATGAGGGGAGAAATGAGAAAACATTTTCAATAACGGTTTCTTTGATCCTCAAATGGTTCAACTGAGAAATAAACTCAGCAATAGATGCAGATAGTAACATACACATATTACATTAGGATTCTATCATGATTTTAATTAAGAGTTGTAAGTCTATCTAATGAATTAAAAAACTTAACTGCTAAGAATTAGATTCTGCCTCATTGTTTGTTATTTTCTTGCACTCATTGGAAAAGAAATTTATCATACTATGAGAAAATGTAAAACCACAACTAAATATTTAAACAAGATCTTTTTAATGTCCAGAACAGCATGCAGTCAGTAAGTTAATTACTCAACTACTTTTCACAATCTCCCAAGTTATACTAGGGATCACCCAGCATTTCATTGTGTCTGGTTCTGAGCGTGAACAAAGCCCTCAAACATTTTCAGCCTTTCAGCCATTCTAGATCATGTATGATTATGGCTAGGGCATTCCTTTCTCTTTTTTTTTTTTTTTTTTTTTGAGAATTTTTCCTTTAGGGCATAAGTGCTCACCTGAGAGACAGAGACAGAAAGTGAAAAATCACCCCCAGGGGGAATGACCATGCTGCAGTCCTTTCTCTTCCATTCTCCTCTTGGGATTTTGGGCATGCATATACACATGCCGAGCATGAGTTTTAAGTCATCAGGTCCAGGATTCAAACCGCAGTTGACTATGTGAAAGTCCATAGACATAACCTTTTTTTTTTAATAATTATTTTACTTTATTTATTTGTTCATTTTTTTTTTAATTTGACCAGAGAGAGACAGACGTTGAGAGTGAGAGACAGAGGAAGCGAGAAAGCAAGCCACCAGATTCAGGACTCGAACCCTGGTCAGCCATGTGGGAGTATCCAGCGCCTTAACCACCACGCCACCTGCTGGTCCCATGAGAGACATAACCTTTACACTATCTGCTAGTCCCAGTGAATTGGGTATTTTTCATTTAGAAAAAAACAAAAAGTAGGGGGCCATTTGGTGATTCAGTAGTAAAATGTGACACTGTAAGTGTGACTCACATGGGCGGATATAAGGTTCTCATCCAGTGATCTCCGTGAGTATGCTGAGTGCTTATGTGCCCATAATCCAGGGTGGACTGAAGCTGGGGGCAGATCACAGTGTGAAGACCCTCCTGAGGATGCTGTCTTTCTGTCTCTCTGGCTTATGGGAAGGATAGGAGAAAGGGAAGGAGGAAAAAGAAAACAAAGGAAAAAAAAGAAATGGAAAGAAAAGAATGAAAAGCTGACATAGAATCTCATCTCTGGCTCAAGTTGTCTTCCCCCAAGCTGGATAGTTACTTCAGTGAAAGTTGAAAACACCATCTCATTCAGTGATGTGAGGTCATATTTTATACTATTGCTATATTATACAAATATTTTAAATATTATAATTTAAATGTTAGTATTAATTCATATTAGTTTATTTTAAATATATATTCAAAGTAAATATAATTTACTTGTATTTTACATGTGTTTTTCAAAATATATATATTTATCTGAAGTAGTGGCCTATATTTGCTTTAAATTGGTTTATAAATGCTATATTCTTCAGGGTTACTGTGAAAGGTGATTCTGAAGCTATTGATGGGACCCAAAGGCAGCCATCTTTTTTTTTTTTTTTTTTTTTTGGAGCCACAGGGCGCGTGCGCTCGCCAGACAGACAGAGAGAGACAGAGAGACAGAAAGAGAGAAATCACCCCCCAGGGGGAACGGCCACGTCACAATCCCCTCTCCTCCATTCTCCTCTCGGGACCCTGGGCACGCACGCACACGCGCCGGCATGAGCTTCAAGCCACCAGGTCCGGGACGCAAACCGCAGTCGACCACGTGGGAGTCCAGCGACACAGCCATTACGCTAACTGCTGGTTCCCGGCAACCATCTTCTTAAAGACAAGTCCTGTACAAGAATAACAAGCAGAACAAGAAGTTCCTTCTTTCCCAAGTGAGCTCTGCTGTATAAAGTCTCACATAGTGAGTCCTGAAAAGAAAATCTGTATCTGTCACTTCCTCTCATCCTTGACACCAACTATTTATCTGATTTTATTATACTGGGTTGTTGAGAAAGTCATGACGCATAGAAAAATACATCATGACTTTTCCAACAACCCAATAGTTACAAGGGACACGGGGAAAATTTTACTCCTTACTCCATGGAGATACTTTGCATGGTGCCAGTTCGCTATGCATCCCTAAAAAGAAACACATCACCTCAGTAAAGAGATTAGAGACATTGTAGTTCATAAAAATATCCTATTTTTATTTCATTCGTGGGCATTTGGGAGACTACACTTGCCAACCTCTGTGAAATTAAACAGAATTGGCCATGAGGTGTGAGCAGAAGTGCTGTGCTTTGAAGCCTTGGCATCAACCTACAGCTCTTTTAGTTTTATTTTGTTTACTCTTTCCATGATTATACAAAGATCATTTATGGAGATTTCAATCTATCCATCCTCCTGAGTCCTTAAGTCACCATAAAGAGCATTGGACATACAGTATAAACTAGGAATTACCTTTGGATCTGCTAAGAAACTACGATTTAGGGCTCGTTTTGTTACTTCAGCAAAATCTAGTCTCTTCTGAGAAATAGACAACTAGTTATTATTCAGGAAGATTTACAAGAGGACTCTGAAAATTCATAGAAATGCATATTATGAAATAACTATGTATGGATTTCAAAAATTTTTGCACTAAAATAAACTCACATTTTAATTTCATTTTTTCATAAACTTTTTTTTTTAGAGGTTTTTGCTATAGGGCGTGTGTGCTCACCAGACAGACAGAGACAGAGAGACAGAAAGCAAGAAATCACCCCCCCAGGGGGATAACCATGCCACAATCCCTTCTCCTCCACTCTCCTCTCGGGATCTCGGGCACGCACGCACACACACACGCCCAGCATGAGCTTTAAGCCACCGGGTCTGGGACTCGAACAGTGGTTGACTACATGGGAGTCCAGCAACATAGCCATTATGCTAACTGCTGGTCCCATCATAAACTTTTTGAAGTCTCCTTGTACAGGCATAGTAAACAAAAAATACTGATAACAGTCCCCCAGCCTTCTCTTGATCTAGAAATTAAAACCAGCCTATAATGTATAAACCAAGAAACAAAATGCTATTTCTTCTGAGACTAATTATTGTTTTATACTAACTCACTATTTCATTAACTATCTATAGGTAAGAATGATGAAAATTTACCATTCCCTAATTATCTCTCTTTAAATCTGTCATTAAAAGTCACTTTTTCTCTCGCTAGGTTTAAAATTGCATGAATTTTAATCTTCTCATATATAACATGAAGCTAGAAATATTAGATAAACTCTACCTGAAGCATCATGGCAAAGATGAGGGCTTGGATCTTGGCATCAGACTGGCTTCAAATGCCAGTTCCTAAATTCACTCACATATTCAACCACAACTTATTATTTAAGTTGTGCCAGGCACAATGCTGGATGCTAACTGGATATTGAGCAAAAAGGCATGGTCTCTGCTGCTTTTTAGAAACTCATAGACTGATAGCTGAGCTTTTTTCCTTCTAACTTCTTAGCCTACTCCCAACTACTATTGAAAGCCCACCCCTATGTATGTTTCAGATCTCAGTGTAATTCACTTCTGGAGGGAATCTTCACATGATTTCGTAAGAGACAATACATGCCAATCCGACGTGCCTTCTCATTAGTCCTATTAATTTTCTCAACTAAATCTGTCCATCTCCAGCACCAACATTCTGATCCCCATGCCTTTTGTCCCTTGCCCAGACTTCTCCAGTCGACTCCTAACTGTTCTCCTTGCATTCCTCTTACTCCTTAAATCTATTTGCTACCTGACAGCTAGAGAAATCTTTTCAAGAATCAAACATGATCAAATTTGTTAATCAATATGCCCAGCAGGCACTCACCCATAAAGCCCTTCACTATCTTCCTATTGTCTGAGAATGCAATCAAAAGCTTCCACATGACAAAACGCCAGACTTCACACAGTCCCTCTCCTATCTGCACCAGCCGCCCTTTTCTTTCTCTAAGGGGTCTTGCTCTCTCATGCAAGGGGCCTTCTGACACAGTATTCAATTCACCTAATAGATTCTCATACCCTTTACCCCTTCTCTTGACTTAACCTCTTCTTTCTTTCTTTCTTTCTTTCTTTCTTTCTTTCTTTCTTTCTTTTTTTTTTTTTTTTTGAGAGAGACTTTTTCTATAGGGCACATGTGTTCACCAGAGAGACAGAGAAGCAGAGAATGAGAAACCATCCCTAGGGGGATGACCACATCACAATTCCTTCTCCTCCATTCTCTTCTTGGGATTTTAGGCAAGTCTGCATGAGAGCCTCCCACTTGACTTACTCACTGGTCCTCCTAGCTCAATATTTTAGAGACAAAAATAAATAAATACCTGGCATGAATTTAAGGCACTGGGTCCGGGACGTGAACCATGGCCAACTACAGAGAAGCCCAGCAATGCAATCATTACACTATTTGGTGGTCCCAAACCCCACCATTCAATCATCACTTCTCAGAGTTCCTGACAAAATTATTTCCTCTGATGTAAGGTCCATAATCCATGCACCTTTCCTTAACGTGTATCACTGTTGTAATTTTACGTTTTATAAAAGACTTAAAATTGTATATTCTTTGATTCATTACTTTCCTTCCCCATTCACATGTTCCACTTTTTAACTAAGCTCTAAGAGGCCGAGAGCTATATTTTTTTTGTTAACTTCAGCTCCTGACAGAGTAAACTCAATAAGTATTGCACTAAATCAACTGAAGCAATTTAAGTGGAGTTTGTCTGGAGACAGGTAGAATGCAATCAAATGTATGCAGGCTACAGTGTATTGGATGATTCAGAGTAAGAAGAGAAAGAATGAAAGACCAGTGAGGGGGTCATTACAATTTACAAGTGAGAGATTATGACACATTGTTTGGAGGATGACGGTAGCTGTCAGAAGTGTATGGATTTGATAGCTATTTAGAAACAATAACCAAAAAATGACAACATTTGGTGACAGTCTGGCTATGAGAGAATCCGAGAGAGAAAGGTATTGAGGATAACTCCTAGAACTCTGAGCAATTTGATAGATGGGGTATCAATCTGTAAGACAGAAAAACCTTTGATGAAGTCTAGTATAAGAATATTGGGGGGGGGGGAAAAAAGAATATTGGGGGAGGGGTTTCTCACAGACAGAGCAACTTAGATTTGTTTATGGACCTCTAGAATATTCCAAGAGTTAACTTTAGTATTGTGCAAGAGAGAGTTTTTGAGTCCCAGCATGAGAGGGCTAAAAATTCCTTGGGAGATAACTATCTGTTGTTTTTAAGCTCCTGATTATTTGCAAATCTGCCAAGAGTCTTAGAAAACAATGCAAATAAGCCTTTAGCTCAGGGTGCCAGCATTTATTGCCTTACTACTTTTGCATAGAAATTGGTAATTAGAAATGTATTAATCTTGTACCGACTTATTTGAACTGCTTGCTGTTGTCAAGGGCTGTTTTTCCAACTAATTTTCCAATTTAAACCCAGGGATATTAGATGATTAAAAAGTTTCTGATCCTCTTGTTCCTTTGATGTTGGGATAATAACATAATATCTGCTTTTGAAAAGAATAAGCTAAAGCAAATGTATTTATAGTATGAGCTCATTGTGACCCAACCCATTTTTTTTTAAATAAGCCCTGAGAGCCTCCCACTTGACTTTCTCACTGGTTCTCCTAGCTCAATATCTTAGAGACAAAAATAAATAAATAAAAAATAAAATTGGCCTATGACGTTTTGTTGATACAAAGAAGAATTTATGAGACATATCCTATACTCACACAAGAACCTGGAAATAAGGCTACCTTTTTAGAGTGAAGCTAATAGAAAAACCACCCATATGACTGAGATTATCTGCTGGTAAAAATAATCACAGAGATGAGCTGTCAGCAAATTATTTTAAGAGCCTAGGACTAACCTCAAGGATGAAACGTGGGACTGTATTCATTTCCAAGGCTGTCTTAGCAAAGCACCACAGATTGGGTGGCACACACATCAGGTGTGTGTGCATGCATGTCCAAAACCCTAATAGGAAGGCAAAACAGAGAAGGATTGCAACAGCGCTATGCCACCCTACAGGTTGCTTTCTCTCTCACACACAAACCCTCTGGCAACAGCAACTACATAACACGGTTATGTAGTTATATTGCATTAAGCTGATTATCTTAGATTTATACCCTTCAAAAACTCCATATCCAAATAAGGTCACATTCACAGGCACTGGGGGTTAGGGCTATAGCACCTTTTGGGGGACACAATTCAACCCATAACAGAAGAGTAAAGTTTAGTAAGCAAAGAGCTAATTCAGGGTGCTTAGAGCACCCTGTCTGAAGATCTTTGTGAACACAACACAATTCAGCCTACAGATTTTGGAAAAAAAACAGAGAGGAAACATTTGTCAGTGTATCAAGAATGGTACCTGGATCAGCGGGCTACATGGGGTTTTCCAACTTTGTAAGTAGTAGAACCATTTTGTCCCTAATGAAATCATAAACAAAATCGCAATGATTACAACCAATAGGAGAGCTCTTGTAGCAGTGCCTTGTATGGAGGGCCTAAATTCCATCCACTGAGTCTCCCCCTTCACCCCGAAGAGTATTCTCTCCCTTTAATATGCTCAATTAACAGTGGACTCAAAGACAAAAAGTTCTCAGAATGTGCCACTAATCCTGACAACTTCACTTTCTCTGTGTATATAGAAGTCCGATCGTAACATGTTGACTCCTGGCAATGTCCCTGCAGGGAGAGATGATCCTGATAAGATGATTTGAGTATCTAGTCTATTCAGAAATTATATTTATAGTTATAAGGTCATGTCTGTTTTTATTTATATGTCAATTTCACATGGGGTTATCTATCTTAGAGTCAGTGCCTCAAAGCCCTTTGAACTCTCAGTGCCATGACTACACATAGACATAAAAAGGACTTAAAAAGCAGGGAAACATGCTAATGACCCTA
Organism: Tupaia belangeri chinensis; assembly: GCF_000334495.1. Taxonomy (NCBI): domain Eukaryota; kingdom Metazoa; phylum Chordata; class Mammalia; order Scandentia; family Tupaiidae; genus Tupaia; species Tupaia belangeri. Next base: position 2,521,455 of record NW_006160045.1, read on the forward strand.
TGAGATGATGGCAGCCCAGAGGACCTAGCTAAAGTTGGTGGCTGGCCCCCAACATGACTCGATCTTATTGTTCCTTGCCAGCTTTCTTCAGTTATTAAAAAGTGTATGATGGAGGCCTCCCAATATCTGCTCGAGTGCCCTTTCACTTAAAACCCTTACTGTAGTCCTGGATCAAGGTTTCTTAGGCTCACCACTATTGACATTTTGAGTTAGGTATTTCTTTAGTGGAGGAAGGAACTGTCTGCACAGTAGAGGGAGTTTAGCAACAGCCTGACACCTATCCACTGGATGTCAACAGCACCAACCAAGTGTGACAACCAAAAACATCTCCAACCATTGCCAAATGTCCCTTCTGAAGGGAGATTACTCCAGGTCGAAAACCTCTATTTCTCTCTCTCTCTCTCTCTCTCTCTCTCTCTCTCTTTTGTAGGTTTTTGCCATAGGGCACCAGAGAGAGACAGAGAGAGGAAAAGTAATAAATCACCCACCCACTCCAGAGGGGATGACCATACTGCAATCCCTTTTTCTCCAATCTCTCAGGATTTTAGGCATGTACACACATGCACCTATTGTGATATTTCAAGTTGCCAGGTTCGAGATTCAGACCTTGTTTGGCCACGTGGGAATTCAGCGTGTTAATTAACACACAACCTGCTGACCCTGTAAACCTCTATTCTTTTTTTTTTTTTTTGTAAGGTTTTTGCTATAGGGCACGTGTGCTCACCAGAAAAACAGAGAAAGAAACAGAGACAGAAAGCGAGAAATCATCCCCCAGGGGGGATGGCCACGCTGCAATCCCTCCTCCTCCATTCTCCTCTCAGGATCTTGGGCACGCATGCACACGTGAGTTTAAGCCACCGGGTCCAGGACTCAAACTGCGGTTGACTACATGGGAGTCCAGCAACATAGCCATTACGCTAACTGCTGGTCCCTGTAAACTTCTATTCTAAATGAAGACTATAGAACTAGTGAAATTCTTCCTAACATTATCTCCAAAGGGAGTGGTAATTTCAGAGGATAATTGTCCAATACTTACCACAGGTTATTAAACAGCTAGACATTTTTCCTATGTAACTTTAATTCCATGAGGTATTCAAATCCCTTACAAAGAATAAATACCCCCTGAGAAAGAGTGCAACATTTGTGAGAGCAATTCTTTACTAGGACAAGAAACAGAATATTCACTGGTAAGAAGTACATACTCCTTCTCCTACGATGGTCAAGGTAAGTTTCTTAAAAAAGTTACATTTAAACTGGATTTTGAAAAATGAAGAGGAGTTTGCCAGTCAATTAAGGTGGAAAAGCAGACTACAAGCAAAAAGGAGAGTTGGTATAAAATATGGAGACCTGAATTTTAACCACTTCAAACAAATTATTCGATCAATCTTTTTTTTAAAATGGAATTAACAAACTAGTTCTCCCAAAGCCATATGCCCTTTACCTCAAGCCCTTTCTATACAAATGGGAGAGAGAAGCATTGCTGCTGAGAAGGCACCACTGATATGGCGACTGTAAACACCGACTTATCTCTACAGATGAGAGCTGTCCCACTATTGTTATAGCTGCTGTTTCTCACACCTTGACAGAAAATACTCAAGTTGAAATATACTTTAGCCATAAAATTTAATAATTTTCTTTTTTTTCCTTATTTTTTGCCTACAAAAAGCCATACATATTTAATGTATACAACTTGAAGGGTTTGGAGAGAAGTATACACCATTGAATCTATCACTACCGTCAAGGCAAAAGACTTACCTAGGGCCAGCCAGTGGTGTGGTGGTTGAGGCAGCTGAATCACACAGGCTGACGGTGCAATTCAAATGTGGGACCCAGCAGCTTGAGAAACACACTGGGCACATGTGAGCGCATTCCCAAAACCAGAAATGAGGGAGAAAAGGAAGAGAAGGCATTATGGTATAACCATCCCCCATGGGGGAGAGGGAGGGGCTTTCTCTCTCTCTCTCTCTCCCTTCCCTCCCTCCCTCTCCTGCAAGTGCATACACCCTCTGAGAAAATTTTTTTTTAAAAAAGACATATCCATTAACTCTCAAAGCTTCATCCTGATTCTTTATTTCTTTATTCATTCATTAATCTATTCATAAGCATAGGTAACATAAGATGCACCCTCTTAGCAAATTTTGAGTATACAATATAGCATCATCAGCATTAGGCACAATGCTAAATAGTAGATCTTCAGATGTTATTTACCTTGCATAACCAAAACTTTGTACCAATTAATCACCATCCCCATTTCCTCCTCCACAGCCCATGACAATCACAGTTCTACTATTTTTATGAGTCTGACTGTTTTAGATCCCACCTATAAGTGAGATCATACAGTGTTTGTCTTTCTGTGCCTGGCTCATGTCACTCTGCACAATGTCCTTCTGGTTCATCTATTTGTTGCACAAGACAGAATTTCCTTTTCTGAGCTTGAAAAATATCGTATCATTGGGGGCTGACAGGTAGTGTAGTGGTTAAGGGTGCTGGACTCTCGCCTGGCCAACTGTGGTTTGAGTCCCAGACCTGGCGACTTGCTTTCTTACTTCTCTCTCTCTCTCTCTCCCCCTTCCTCCCTCTCTCTCTCCCCCCTCATTCTGTCCCTCTCTGACTAAACAAAATAATTCTCCTTATCTTCTCCAACCTTTTTTTTTTTTAAATTACCAACCTAACAGGTGTGCATGATATCTCAATGTGGTTGTGATTTGCATTTCCCTGGAGATTAGTAATGTTGAGGACCTTTCAAATACCTGTTTGCCATTTATGTCTATTCTTGTCCTTTGCTTATTTTTAATATGATCGTTTTTATGCTATTGTGTTATAGGAGCTCCTCGTATATTTTAGATATTAACATCTTATCAGGAGACATTTTTAATAACTTTATAAATGTTGCCTTTAAGTTTTCATCTCTACTCTTACCAGCCTTACTGCTTATTAAAAGTAATTGAAAATATTATGATCTTCATATGTTATAAAGGAATCTTGTTACCTTTTTGCAATAAAAATCTTACTCGGAGACAAATGAAGTCTCTTCTATGGTTTTAATAAGACAAGAGGAAAATAACCGGCTTCAGAAATAACATATGCTTGAGGAGCTGGCAATCCAAATAGGACTCCAGATATCGAGCACAATAAGGACAGTGTACCAGTGATCTGTATATGAGCTTTCTTGCCATCAATGCCCTATTCAGAGCTGCAAATAAGCGGTGCTCACTTTCTAGATTTGTACTCTAGAGCATGCACCGGAAACACTGAGGTAGGTACACTGAGAGTCCGCTGCAATGACCCACTGCTCTCTTACCCCTTCATGCTGGGGATCTTTGCTGTCAGACATCCCAAAAGCAGGACCTGACTTTGTATACTTCAGGGAGCTGAGCTGAAACACCATGCTAGTACTGATCTGCTGTGCGATTCCACATGGTCCCTTTTTGACAGTCTTGGTGGAGAAGGCCCAGACAGAGAAGATGTCTGGGCATCCAACAGTTCTCATGAAACATATCTTTTATTCCCCTATTACATGTCAGTAGGAAGAATAGGAGATTAAAGGAGAAAGCTACTCAGGCAACTGGAACTTTTAATTTTAAGCACATCATGATTCGTGAACTTTGTACATACATAGTCACATGACAGAGCTCACATATAGTGGTAGTCCCATGAGGAGCGTAAAGACTTTACCATACGACCTAGCTGTGTAGTAGGCAATACTATCTAGGATTGTGGAAGTACACACTGTGACATTCACACAAGACAATACTGTCTGGTGGTACATTTCTCATAACATCCTCATTGCTAAGCCAAACGTGACTGTACATCTTTCTGGATCAGCACTTTTTTAGGAACAAAAAGAGCCCAAATACTTAAAAGTTTATATTTAACATAGAACTATGCCCAGGGCCCCGGAGCTTCATAGTTAAAGGAGCTGGATCCCACAAGACTAAAATTGGTTTGCATCCCAGATCCATGAAAAACATGCCAGACACATACATGTATGTGCATGCCCAAAATCCTGCCGGGCAAGAGAAGGGATTGTGATATAACCATACTCCATGGAGGGGAGGGGGGCTTTCTCTTTCTCCATCTGTCCTGTCTATCTCTTTCTGGAGAGTACACATGACATCTGACCATTTAATATATATATAATTATATATGTATTATATATAATATATCTGTACTCTATATTCTATATTATTATGTATATTATATATATGAACAAATAAGGTTCTTTAACTCTATGTTCAATAGTGGATATAAAATTTATAAGCTCCCGGACCAGCAGTTAGCATAATGGCTATGTTGCTGGACTCCCATGTAGTTGACCGTGGTTCAAGTCCCAGACCCAGTGACTTAAACTCATGCTGGGTATGTGTTCATGCATGCTCAAGATCCCAAGAGAAGAATGGAGGAGAAGGGATTGCGGCATGGCTATTCCCCCTGAGGGGTTGATTCCTCACTTTCTGTCTCTCTGTCTCTCTCTGTCTTTCTGGCAAGCACATGTGCCCTATAGCCATAACCTCTCAAAAAAATGTATAAGCTCCATATCTTTTATAAAATAAACAGTATTACCTGGAACTAAAGAGAAACCATGAATTTATTTTGTTATTATATGATGAAAATCTTAGAAAGAAAAATGATGTTGACCCGAGGTCTTTTGAGAAAGCAGCAGTGAGACCATGAGACTTGTTCTTGTACCAGCTATGGGAGAAGGCAAGATGTTCTTCAGGTGAGCTCAGAGTGTGAAAGCTTGGCATCAACTATAACTCAGGTATGGAGCACTGCACATGCTAAGGCATAAAGCTATATTACATTAACCTTGTCCTGATGTGCTTATTAATCCTGACAAAAGCTTTTAAATAACTGGAGCCAGCAGGTTATGTAATGGTTATTTCACTGGACTCCCACATGACTGATCACAATTCAAGTCCCAAGCCCAGCAACTTGAAACTCATGCCAGGCATGTGAGTGCAAATCTAAAATCCCAAGAGGAGAATGGAGACGGAATTGCAGCATGTCCATATCCCCTCCAGGAGGGTGATTTCTCACTTTCTGTCTCTCTGTCTCTCTCTGTCTCTGGTGAGTACACATGCCCTCTGTAGCAAAAATCTCTAAAAAAAAAATTATAATAACAGTAAATTGTATTGTTTTATTCTTTGCAGACAAAATAGCCAGCTAACTGAATTTTTCATTGTAACTAGTGATGAATATGTTGTTCTGTGCTTAGATTTTCAATAGATTAGCTGACAATTTTGATGTCAGCTAATGTACCCTCATTTATTTATCCCCCTTAAAATATTCCCTAGTGGCAAAGATTTTTCTGATATTCAGCTCCTCACAGATTGTTTTCTGATTCCAAATTCAGGAAACACATCCTCCTTCAATCCCCACTGTGCATTCAAATGGCCCATTCAGTGTGTGCGTATCTCTCTTCTACTAAAAATTTAATTAATCCAGATGCTCAGAGTATTTTGGCTAACTTAATGTTCTGATTAACTCTGGATTAACCAGAGAATTCTTTTTGTTTTAATATGTGTTACTGAAAGCACTGGTAGGGCCAGCAGGTTGTACAGTGAGTGGTTAAAGCACTGGACTCCCACATGGCCAACAATAGTTCAAGTCCCAGACATGGTGACTTGAAAACCACACCAGTGCATGACTGAAATCCCAGGAGAAAAGCAAAGGAGTAGGGACTGCAATGTGGGCATTCCCCGTGGGGAGTGACTTCCCATTTTTCCTCTCATTGTCTCTCTCTCTTTCTGGTGCATGCACATGTCCTATGGCAAAAACCTTTAAAAACATTGCTAAACAGTTTTAGTTCACATTCCTGTTTAAGTACTGAGAATTATAAAAGTTCTCTCCAGAAAATAATCTTCTTTTTGGTGTCTAAGAAAGAGAATGTTCCAATTCAGGCTTCAGCAGGGTAATGCCTTTCCTGAACTCTTATTTTTTTTAGCAGGGGAGCTGTCCAGTGCTGAAATAGTAAAAGCCTGAACCAAAAAAAATGTTCAGCTTTCTATCTAAATCTAAAGTTTATTAATTTGATCTCCCCTTGCCATTACAGCGTTACCTTGTGGACTTTTTTTTTCTTATTCTTGTCTTCTAGATCTATTTATTCCATAACTGGCCTTAAATAATGTATACATGAAAAAAATAAAAGATGACAAATTTGGTCTTCTGAGGGTTTTTTGCGTTTGTATCCTGGCCAAAAACCTAGACTTCTGTTGATCAGACTATGTGTTAGTCATAGAGCAGAATTTACTAATGTTCACATGGAGACAGATTATTCTAAGTACTCTAAGTGAAGAATAAATTACCAGTAGAAGACAGTCATTGCAAAAGAAACAGTGTCTTGTGTCAGTTACTTACGAGGTTTGGAATTCTGCCAAGTAATTTAACCTCAATCTCTAAGTTTCCTGATTTATTTTTTAAGAATTATTTAATTTATTTTATTATTATTTTTTAAATTTTAACCAGAGAAAAAGCGCAGGAAAGCAAGAAAGCAAACCACCAGGCCTGGGACTCAAACCACAGTCGACAATGTGGGAGTCCAGTGCCCCCAATCACCACACTGACTACTAGCCCCTCCAGATTTATTTTTCAGAGGGATGTGGCTATCTTTCAGGTCCTTTCTTGTTCTACCTCCTCCATCTCCTCCTCCTTTTTTTTTTTTTTAATGAACCCATGAACTTCTTCAGCAGCATCTTAGCAAATGGGAAAGTATTGATTGCTTATTAAGATAGATTTCCAGGAATTATTTCAACCTCTTTTAAACCAGTATCTTATCTAACACAAAGAACATATAATGGTTTTTATTCTTCCTTTATCATCTTACTTCTACCAGTGGCATCTTGTCAATTAAACTTTATGGGGAACAACTCTACAAATCCTAGTGATCAGAGAGATAATTTTTTCTATAATGTAACATTTACCTCATTTCATCCTTCATGTATGAAATTCTATAAATTTGACAAACACATAATTGCATTTTAAAGGATCCTATTTGGCAGATACTACTGAGTGCTGAACTGAGAAGCTGGAATCATTTGTAACACATTCTGCTGTTTGAACGTGGGGTGAAAAATCAATAGACAAATGGAAGCTTCACTTTTAAGCTGCTGATGAGTAAAAAATCATTAGAAATTATAGTGGGTCAAAGATATAAAGTTATTAGTTTTCAGTCCCACCCACGTGGTTAGAAAAATCACAAGTAAGAAAATAAATAACGTTTTCATGTACTTGGTATATAATAATACATCAGTGTCATTTTAATATTCCTCAGGCAATTCATTTTTACAGTTACTTTAGTCTTCATTTTTAAATGTATTTATTTTTAAATAGTTGTTTTATTTAAATTTATTTATTTTTTAAATTTATTTATTTAAATTTGACGAGAGAGAGAGAAAGGGAAAGTGAGAAAGCAAGCTGCCAAGTCCAGGACTCAAACCATGGTTGGTCATGTGGGAGTTCAGTACCCTTAACACCGTGCCACCTGCCAGCCCCTATTTATTTATTTCTTCAGAAAGAGAGAAAGAGGTGCCCTTAACAGTGTCTCATCACACTGCAATCCCCCTCCTCAGCCTTCCAGCCAGTCAATACCATGGACATGCCTACAGACACACTTTGCATGTTCAAAATTACCCAGATTCAAACCCCAGGACTTCCCACATGGCTCCAGTATCAGCGGCAGTCTTGTATGCCCTACCACCTGCACCACCATGGCTGGGCCACTGATTTCATCTTCTATAGCACCTGATTTGAATTTAAGTTGATCTGTTATTAGTCAGCGGCAACAATAATGATATCAAAAAATTATCTATATCAGATAGACTAGAATAAGTACGAGAAGGTACAAGTCTTTACAATCATCTTAATCTTCTGGGTTATTATCTTGGATCTTTTTCAGTTTCCATTCCCAAATTTAATAGTGTTTTGGGGTATGATTATCTTTACGATATTACACAATAATCTGTTGGCCAGAATTTGACATTATAGTCTTCCAAGGTTATTAACATTTTTTTCAAGACTCCTGAAAATAAAATCTCAATTCTGTCCTCTCTCTCTCTCTCTCTCTCTCTCTCTCTCTCACACACACACACACACACACGCTCTTAATCATTCTCGTATCCATCTTTCCACAATTGAGTAAATATGAAGAATATATTACTTTACTATGATTCTAAGTTACTCTGCCAAACAGAAGAAGCATGAAATGTCTTTCAAATGACTTTAATTTATATTCAGTTTTCTTCTTTAGAATACTTCACATCATCTTGTTTTACAACTGCCTAATATCTTTAAAGATGAAGAGGCTCAAATTTCCTTTTTTCATTAATAGATATTTCTTCATTAGATACTTGCCTGTTTCTTTCTTTACCCTCAAACATGATATTTTATTTAAAAGTAGGTCACAGAAAACTATTAATGCCAAGTCATTCCAAGATCCATTAATTCACCTTTTAGGGCTTAGGAAGGAATATATGATATTACCAGGAACCAATTTCAGGTCAAAAATACAGTATTTCCATTCCCTAAGGAAATGTCTAATAAAAGAAAATAGTTAATTTAAAATATTGGACTTGTTTTTAATTACTTAAAATCCCAAACTTGGGACCTGCAGGTGTCATAGCAGTGAAGGCACTGGACCCCCACATGTTCAATTGTTTGCACTTGTTTGTACAAACTGTTTAGCGCTTACATGTTGTAATGCAACATTTACATGTTGCCAACTACTATTAAAAAAAATTCTTTAGGGGACTGGCAGGTGGTATTGTGATTAATGTTCTGGACTCCCACATGGCTAACCATGGTTGGAGTCCCAGACCTGGTGGCTTGATTGCTCACATTCTCTGTCTCTGTCTCTCTGTCTCTCCATGGTCTAATTGAATAATAATAATAATAAATAAAATAAGTAATTCTTTCAAAAAAAAACCCTTTTACACTCAAGGCAATGTAAGGAAACACAACATACATTAAGTGTGGAGCCATAAAAAAAATCTATGTTTGATTCCTGATCTGCCACTAACAAGTTGTAGAAGATAACTTGCTATCTATCGGTAGCACTTTCCTCTCTGAAAAATGTTAAATGTAAAGATAAGATCATTTAGGGCCCCTATAATTTTATGATACTTCCATACCTCTCAGCAGTTTATACTGTCCATATATATTTACCAAATTCTGATCTTGTTCCAGGCCCTATTCCAGGAAGCAGGGAAATAACAGATCAAGGTACAGCCTTGACCACTCGAGAGCCCAGTGGGATAAACTGGTAGGTGAATCAATATGAACACTCTCTGAAGTACACTGTACCTGCCAAGATTACCATCACACCTAGCTTCTACCATTGTCCTTACTGTCCCACTACATACAAATGCACCTCTATCCACATGCACACATACATCCTCAAGCAGTCTCCCCAGCACAGAAAGAGACCTATTGATCCAAGTCAGTACATCAACAGCCACAACAGTCTAACTTCACGAGACTAGATGTATCTGAATGGCTGAATTTTTTGGTATGACTTTGTAGTTGAAAATGAGATTAGGTTGATGAAACTCTCCATTATAACGGTAGGAAAAAATTAATTTTAAAATTAAAGCTAACTGTATGTGAAAAAGTAAAGACATTTCAGTTGTGACCAAGTCTGGAAGTATGTAACCATCTTACACTATGATTCACATTCCTTTAGTTGCAAGCTACACAGTTGGAAATTTCACTGTAAGGCATTAATTACATGCCTTAAAACACTATCCCTTGCTGAAAGGTACATTTTCATGATATAAATGATATGCTGTACTTCACCCAATCATTAAATGCTTGGTTTGACTTACCTGACTGTTTCATACTACGTTAACAGCAAAGTGCCACTGAAATTGTTCAAGCTCCTCTGCTATAAGAGGAGCTGTAGACACTGACCTTGGCAGAGGCTCTGGGAAGGGGCTGACCTTAGGAGTAGAATAGGCTGTGGAGAGTAGAATCAAGAGAGAACGAGACACAGTATCTAAGGCAAAGTCTTAGCCACAACTCAAAGAAAGATACAGCCCAATTTTATTGCAAAACAAACAGGATCAGAATGGAGGGAGTGTGTAATGTCCTAGAAATTTCTTAACTCACTGGAATATAAGGTCATGGGAACATTCTATAAAAAGCTATAAAGAAAGCCAAATCCAGAAAGAAATGTGGCACAGGAAAAATAAATTCAAATTAAGAGAGGAAGGAGAAATGGCTCAAAACTTAGGAGTATGTCTCAAAAATGAGTTAGAAAATATGTTAATGGATTTTGAGCTTTTCTGAAACAGATGAAAAGAAGGAATATATCAGCAAAGTCTTATTAGCCATCAGCTGGTTTGGTGCCAAAATTACATTGCCTCCCATAGAGATGGTACAAGGAACACTAGTTGTCTTTTTCTTCGGGCTCATTTCCTAGCAGTGCTAGATCTTCACCTCCCACACATGCTTCCAGAAGCAACTGTCAGGATAGGGTCATATATTTTAGAGACTAATAGATCAACTGATCAGTAAAATAGCATTTTATTATCACTAATTTACCCCAAAGCATCTGAGAAACTGCTGAGTCAAATCTTCCCCAACGTTAGACTCTGGCTTTCTTCTCCCAGATCATCCCCCATTTACACCAGTAAATCACATTCATGATACGTAATTACTAATGCTATGTGTAATGTTGTGTCTATATGCACTTCTAAAAGTAAATGCCTTCAACCACTCAGATTGGATCTATAATAAGTAACCATCTACCTTAGTCTATTATTGCATTGCTAACATAAATATTTGATACTAAGTGATTTATAAAGAAATAGAGGTTTATTTGATTTACAATTCTGGTAGCTGAAAAGTCCAAACGTGTGGGGCTGGCATCAGGCTGGCACATATCACAGTGTTGCTGACAAAGTAAAGAGGATGGTGAGTATATGAAGAGAGAACACTGTGGAGGCAGCCATCTTTCTTTTATAGCAACCCATTCTCACAAGAATTAACTCCTTCTTACCCAACCTTGAGCATACTCAACCTCTCAGGAGACAGCATCAGGGAGGTCAGCGTCAACCAGTCACTGCCCACCAGGCATCACTACCTCCCAAGGCATTCCAAATCATGAACCTTTGGGAGACAAACAATTATCCAAACCATAATACCACCCAACTCTCTATAAACAAAGGTCTTGCCCTGAAGCTGTTTTGCCAATATTAGATACAAATTAAGGAAAAATGCATTTGCTTAAGAAAAAGTTCTTGCCCTTCTGGCAAAGGCTGTTTGTTTTGAATACCACCTTTTTCAGTGCCAAGAGCCCATTGGCTCTCTGTAGTTCTCACTAAAAACAAAACAAAACAAAACAAAAACCATTCTGGCTGTTTTCTATTTTTAGAAGTAGGAGAGAAGATGGCTTATCTTTATTTATTCAAGATTTATATACTGTGTGCTCCCAGAAGGACCAGAAGCTAACTCATAGTTTTGACAAGCAGCATAAAGGTAAGATAGAATATTAAAACATAGAGCAGGAGGGGTCTTCAAGAAGGTGAGGGAAGAGTTGGTGCTAGTAGATGACACAGTGGGACAGTCATTTGTATATCTGGGCAATGATTATGGTTATAACTTTTCTTGTCTTAGTTGCCTGACTTTGGCTTTATAACACCCTCAGGCTCATCATACATTCTCTTCAGAAATGCAATTATCCTTGAAGTAACAGAGAGCTCTATGGAAACTATGCTTCTCTCCATCAAGCTCACCTAGATCTAGAAGGCTCCAAGATCCTCAGAATTAACCCCACTGAGACCTAAGGAGATGATAGGGGCTGTGGCTACTCTCTCTTTACTAACTTGGGACAGCCTGGTCACTCGGGGGTAGAGGAGAAGCCCTGTTTTCTAATTATGGCCACCAGGTTAAAGGAAAACACTGTTTCTAGGCATCAAAAAAACTAGAGGACTATAGCCCAGTTTACCAAAACCAAGAAAGAAAAAGAGGGATTGGTAGAACTATAATAGAGAAGAAATGTCAAAACACAGGCTTGGCTTTTTGTGTTTCTTCAACTCTGCTAGCAAAGTTTCTGACAACTGAGTATATGAAAACTACACTCTTATTCACTGACTTATTATCACAAGCAATAAATGCCCCTTGAAATGTCTACACGCCCTGTAGTAATTTTCATTGCATTGACAGCATCCTCTTCACAGCCATGAGATTCCCCAATGGCTTCTTCTGTACTCCCTAATCCAAAGCATACAGGCTGGTCAATCGAATTTGCTTCCTTGTGAATTTAAAGAGGCTCAACATAACCAGCTTGCTACCAAGTAGCCAGTTGATTTCCTGGAGAAATTGTGCCATATCTGGAACTCAGTCTTGATTTTTAGTTGCTAGTAAGTTGGATGTTCAACTGTAGCTTAGATTAGCCTTGTTAAATAAGTGTGTGTTGTATGGTCCATACACACACCCGTATCTGTCATGATATCTGCTTCATTCACATGCCCACTATGCCAGCACTGAAGTAATAAGTGCCAATTGGTAGAGACGTTTTCTCCACTTGGTTGTTGGATACCTTTTCACAAACCACAATTGGACTTTTCTTCTTCCTTTAGCTGGTTATGTAGGATTGTCCCAAAAAGCCTAGGCACAAGCTACGGAAGAGGTCCTGGTACAACAATGGCAGGTACCATGGGGGATCTGAGTAACTTGCTCACACAGCTTGCTTGTGCCCTATGGTTCTGTTCATGCTTGATCCCAGAGAGACCTCTTTTATCTTGTAAATATTGTTGCTGGACCCACTACCCCTGTGACCTGAGGGTCCTGCTAGGATCTAACTCATAAGAAGCAATTTCAGATACATGATAAAACTCACCTAGATCTAGAAGGCTTTGTTCCTGGACAGGATCAGTTACCTGTAGGTCTGTTTGTGCCAGCACCAACCAGCATGCCAAGAACAGTTTTTCAAAATGTTATATTATTCTCTCTGCAGATGGCAGAGCCACACCCCAGAACTCCAAAGGCCTGCCTTGTGATTCTGCCTCTGAAGTTTGTCACAAATCCCACACAGCACCTTTATCTGCTCCTGTTAAATCTATAGCTCTTCATCAGGACCAATTGGTCATAACCTGGACCTGCATCAGAGCTCTTTTTTGCCATGGGTTCCACACCCCAAAGTGTCAACCTTTGGATAATCTGCAGTGATATGGACTATGCTGCCTTCAGAACACTAAGAGGTCCACTAAGCATTGTGCTTGATTACTCTTAATAATATTCAGCTATTTGTCTTTTACGTTAAACATGCCTGTGACTCCTAAGTATCTAAAATAGTAACAGTGTTGGCCATCCCTAAGTCTTCAGAGAATTTTCCTCCCACTCTCTGGAGTACAAGTATCTTACAAAGGCCTCTAGCATGTCATCCACCTTTCACTCATCCAGATTTATTGACAGTTATAAATCAATCAATATGTATATAATGGTTGTCCAGATGGGCAACATCTGTATTGACAGAGGGCAGAAGGGTGAACATATCCATGGTACAAACTGTAAATAGGTGTGTGTGTGTGATGTGTCCATTCCCTTAGATTTGAAACAGTTTCTGATTCTCTTTTACAATTGGGATAGAAGCAAATACACTAGTCAAGTCAAAAGCCACGGGTGAGTTTCCAAAGTTGTATTAGTCTGCTTCTCCAAAGACAGAATGGCAGTCCAGTTTGGGGTTGCTACCTGCTTGAGCTTGCAGAATCCATCCAGTTTCTCCAGGGCCAGAATGATGATCTGAACCAAGATATGACAGGGATCACCCAGGCTACATCTTTAAGGTAGATACTAATTGCTTCCATCCCCTCATAAGAAAATATTGTTTTCTATTTACTTCATTAGCCAGAAATACTAGTTCTAAGTCCTCCACTTGACTTTTGCCATTAAGAAAGCATTTAGTGCAGATCCAATAAGATATCAATTAGCCTGTGAGGAGTTCCAGAGCCATTGATGCCCATCATAATAGGTCCATGTTGAACCAGGCTTATACCCCTGTGTCATTCAGTCCAGATGGAAGCTGCCCTCGGAAGGAGTCATCTCAGGCAAAGCATGTCTGAACAGCTGAGTAGACCCAAGAGAGGCTACAGACTGATTGCTAATCATACTCCCCAACAATCTAGGATAACAATCTTTGCTTGAAGAGGAAATATGGGCCAGGTCATTCCTTGTGTGCCACATCTGCTCTGGAATTTCATTGCCACTTTGTGATACACTGGGAGTAGGGGTAGGTAGGTGACAACTTGGGGGTAGGGAGGTGTCCTTCAGAGCTTTGGTGCAGTATGGTGGAAGGATCACTTGTAAATCTCATCCCAAACAATTGCTAAAACTTGTTAAGCAGCAGCATCCATCCACCAAGGACTGTTCAGTAAATTATGAACAGGCCTGTCCTGATCACTGTGCACAAGTTATTTCATTTGCTCTTCACACCACTGGGTGGAAGGAATAGCCTCACTATTTCCATGTTATGCACAAGGAAAGTGAAGCTTACAAAAGGGAAATAACTTGTTCAAGGTCATGCAACTAATAAAGGTAGTGCTAGGACACTTCTCTTCATACAATTTTGTGACATCTTACAAAATAATTAATTTTTGCTGTGAAGCCCCAGAACAAGAGAACAAATGCATGGTGATGTAGGAAGTAACTTTATCTAGCTTCGTATTTTGCTGGCTGATTGATAATATGAGGAACTAGTTCAGCTTTATCTTTTTCATTATTCTCATTATCAGTTAATTATTCTTCATACTTTCTAATGTTTAAAAATGGCCCTGAATTTTTTCTTATTATCATTATTCAATTAGAAACTATGCCCCAGTTTCTATCCTTCAATAAATCCCGAAATGGTGTCTGTCGAGTACTTGTATGTGTAAGAGAATGATAAGACAGTCTCTTATTCTAAAAATACATTGAAGCAGGAGAAATAGGCTGTACATTATATTTTTTCTTAAAGAAGCTAAAGATGGCATCTCTTTCAGCTCATTAATTCTTGAAATATCTCTATGAAGATGGCTACCAAGAAGCTTTCCTATGTTTCAGAATGAAGGGGAAGAAAGTAGATGAAAAGAAAAGAAATCAAAATGCCATGAAGAGCTTATCTTATTAGAAACTAAGTGTCTGCCAGTGTAAGAGCTAAATCAAATCTTAATTCAAAGCTGGAGTCAGGAAATGATTCCTGTCTTTCAGGGGACAGGTGGTAAAGGGCATGAGGAAAGTATTTTTAGGTACATTTTGTTTTTAATCTAGAGAGGAGAATTTAGACTACATGGGTATTCATTATATTATTATCTACTTTCTAGCATTTTTTTAAAACTTTTAACAAAAAACTTCTTAGCAAAATCTGAAAGAAAGAGAGGGAAGGAGAGAGGGAAACAGAGAGAAAGAATAAGAAAAAGAGAGGGACGGAGAGAGGAAGGGAAAAAGAAAGGAAGGAAAAGAAAAGGAGAAAATATTATTTTTTCCACATACAAACGTCTCCTTACTAAAAGAAAAGACAATTTTCAGAATCAACTTTATAAAAATAACTATCCCCAGACTCTTTCTCTACTATCCTCTAAATTTAAAAATATGAAAAGCAATATCACCAACAGCAGAGTAATAAATGTTATGAAAATCTTTGATGCTTTTTGTTTTTTAAGTAGTTACTTCTTAATAAGAATACTAAGCTGATTGACAACAAAGCAGGGGACAATATTATGCATTCTGGCAATACACTAATATCTACTATGTGAGGGTAGTATTGCATTATGGGAAGTATGGCCATGGCCACCAAAGTGACCTGTGCTGAAACTGCAGCCCTGTTACTTACTAGTAGTATGGACTTAACAAGCCATTTAATTTCTCTGTGCCTTACCTTTCTTATCTGTACTATGAGGATAAGAAAATCTAACTACCTGAATTTTCTTAGGACTGAATGAAATGATTTACATATCTGTTTGGCATAAAGTAACAAACAATAGTAAACCCTACTGCCTACCCTTTCCTTTACTAATAAATAAACTGGATTAATAAGGAAGTTTATCTGGATAAGGAACTGAGAACTTCAGGTCACCTTCAGGTCTAGAACTTTCCAGATGAGCCTTTTTCTGCGTATGAGCCAGGATGATATATTACTGTAAGTCTTGTTTCTCATGTAGGTGAATGACTAGGGTATCTCTCTTCAGGGGTGGTGGTGGGAGAAATAAGGTACACACTCTGACTGACTCCTTTGTAAGACTTCCTGACTCCAATAAGCATCTAATTTGCTTGGCACTGGACCTGCTTATTGTCTTTGATTTGATGTTCCCTAGATCAACTCTGATGAGGCTTCCATGCCTTCCAAACTCTAGTGGTCTGAGAAGCTATTGTAGTAAACAAAAGAGTGTTAAGGAAGGGTACACAGGGACTCCTGTAGAGGGCATATCACAGATACAGAATGAAAGGGAAAAAGGAAACAATCTCAGAGTGCAATTAGAGGCTGCCTTCCCTAGGGTTTAACTCAATGAGGAATGGATTTTCCTTTTGACAGTATTTTGCATATCCTGCAGAAGCAAGATTTGTCATAGATAGAACTGGTTAGAATAAGCCCTCGATCTGAAGGAAGTATAGAACGGTGTGGTTGACAGAAATACTTCTGGAGAAAAAGACAACAGCTTTGTTAAACACTCTGCCTCTAATGAGGCAGATTGATTATGAATGGCCTTCACTCCCGGTAGAAAAGCTATTCTTTTTTTTTTTTTTATAAGAAATTCCTTTCAAATGGCTCTAGTTGCTTCCCACTATCTATCTAGAAGCCCAAGTACAAGTGGCTCAAACTTGACCTCTAAGACCCTGTTTTTGTCTTTTCAACATTGCTCTAATAATCATCCTAATAGGTAATTGTCCTTTTCACTTCCTTTCTCTCATAAGTGCACAATGTTTTCCAGAAGTTGTATGATGTATTCATGATTACCTGCAAAAGTTATTCAAACTCTCCTCCCTTTTCCAACTACGTATCTGTGTGAGGCTGAACTTTCTTTCTGTATTTCAACCAAAACAACATATTGCAAGATTTAATGCAGAAGCAGAATCTTTGTTTTTTCTTTATGAGAGAGAGGGGGAAGAAGAAAGAAATAGGGATAGTTTGGTTTTATCTTTTTAATTATTATTATTATTTTATCAGTGGGTGTGTACACTCACTGGAGATAGAAAGAGGGAAAATGAAAAAACAATGCCTAAAAGGAGTGGTCACAATGCAATCCCCCCCCTTTCTCCTCCATTTCTCCCCCCATTGGGATTTTTGGACATGCACACACACACACACCCAGCATGATTTTCAAGCCACTGGGTCCAAGATTCACATGCACAGTCAGCTCTGTGGGGTTCAGTTGCCTTAACCACCACGCCATGGCTGGTCCCAGAGATAAGTATTTTTGACAAGGTTTCACTGTTTTGGGATCTTCCTACCCCAGACTCCAAATAAACTGAAATTATAGGCATGTACAACCACATCTGGCGTATTCAGGTTGGCTTGGGAACCAAACCCAGACCTGCCACATGACATGCAGCTTCTCAAAGCTGTGGCATTATCTATGTACCACCACAGCTGGACCAGAATCTAGCAGTCTTCTAATAAGCCAGACATTAAAGAGATTTTCAAAAATATAAAATAACTCTGCTCTTCCCTCTAAACTAGTTTTTTGTTTGGGATAGTTGTTCTCATTTTTTTTATTTTTTTTTTATTTTTTGGAGAGATTTTCACTGCAGGGCGCGTGCGCTCGCCAGACAGACAGAGAGAGACATAGAGACAGAAAGCGAGAAATCACCCCCCAGGGGGGATGGTCACGCTGCAATCCCTTCTCCTCCAGTCTCCTCTCGGGATCTTGGGCACGCACGCACACGCGCCCGGCGTGAGTTTTAAGCCACCGGGTCCGGGACACGAACCGCGGTCAACTACGTGGGAGTCCAGCGACATAGCCATTACGCTAACTGCTGGTTCCCTCGATAGTTGTTCTCATTTTTAAAAATTGTGTTAACATAACAAGTTCATTGCTGCTAATTTTAAAGTCAATAAATGAGCATTTTTTTTTCTGGTTTAATTTTTATTATAATAAGAATTGATAGCTATAATCCATATAAACAAACTCTTCAGGATCTGCAATTATTTTTAACAGTGTAAAGAGGTCCTGAGACAAAACAAAACAAGGCAAAAAACTACTCTAGCCCTAATCATCCAGCACTTCCAAATATTTTTTGTTGAGATCGGATCCTCCCTTGTAGGCAGCCCTCTTTGATAGGATAATATGGAACCAACTCAAGCGCTCAAGAGTAGATAACTAGATTGGAAAAATGTTGTACATGTACACTAAGGAATATTATTCAGCCATAAGAAACAATGAGACCCTGTTTTTTGATACAAAGTGGATGAATATAGAAGATTTAATGCTAAGTAGCCAGACTATGAAAGACAAACACTGTATGTCTCCACTCGAAGTATACTGAATATCTACACTCTATGGCAGAAATTGAAAGGCCCAAAGATACAATGGTAAAGAGGACAAGTGAGTATATCAGACACTATAAGAGAGGGGGATGGACAGCAACAATGGGTAGAAGGGGTTTAGGAAAGTACTTAACAGACATAAGAATGCAAAGTTCTTCAAAGGAAAAGATGTATATGGTAATATCCTTGATTTGATGGTAATGTAATGCATATTTTTGAAAAACCATATTATGTACTATGGAGATGTAAAGCAATTTAATGTGAACAAGAAATTAAAATAATAAATTAAAAATATTAAAAAGAAAGCAACATTCTAGCTCTTCTTGTAAGGCCATGTTTGGTCTATTACTAACATTTTGACTTAACCAAATTCTTAGCAGCAGCAGGGAAGCCAGCCTACTTTGATTTCTGCCCCTTCAGGCTTCTCAAGGTGAGTCAGACATTACTTCACTATTCTTTTAAACTGGTCAGGACACCTATCAAGCACACCACCTAAAGAGAAGACACTACTCCCAACACTCCCTTTAGGTAGTGATTTGGAGAGACCCTGAATTCACGAATAACTCAAGGCTGATAACTTTCTTAGGTTACTACCCTCCAGCAAACTTTCTGCGCTCCCAGGATCTACAGGGTAACCTGAAACCTTGAATAGGTTAGACTTCCTGCTTCTCTGCCAACTCCATTTTAGGGCAGGTTCTGCACCCCTTCCCTATCCCAAGACTTCCTCTCCCCAGTTATCCCATAAAAGACCATATCCAACCCCAGTTGGGGCTGGAGATTCATAGTGTTAACTCCTCTGTGCTTGCCAGTGTAATGAAGGGTTCTCCTGTCACTCTTGAGGGTTGTTTCTGTTCCTCAGTGGCTATTTTTCCTCAATGTTTGGTGCATTGGCCAGGAAACAGAATCACACTGGCCCTTTGAGCCACTGATCTCAGGGTGTTTCCCCCCAGGGAGGGCACTACAGTGTAGAGAGATAGGTGTGCCCCAGTCTCATTTGATGGGATCCCTCAGCAGATGTACCTGCGCCAAGGCTGAGCATTCCTGGATCATCAGACTCCAACTGGAAAGAAGGACCAACTCCTAGACCCTGAGCATCCATCCTGGTCAACTCTGGTAATCTGGTAAGCTGCTGGGGATCTGCAGAGTCCTAGTTAGACCTACTTGAACAGAGTAGAGAAGGAGACCTGATCGCTCTCCTTTGATCACAGGACTGACAGTTAGGGTTCATCTGGTAATTGGTTGGTGTGGGGAGGGAATATATAACCTCTGAATGAATGTGTTTGTGATGAGTGAATGTGTTTGTGGCTCTACGGCTTCTAGCTATGGAGCATGATTGGGTCTGTGACTGCATTTCCATGTTAGTCCAAAAAGGCTAAATGGCAAAATTGATGCTGGGGGACACTGTCCCCACTCTACGCGTTCAATCTGACAGAGGGTTTATTTCTGATTGCATATTGCCAAGGAACTACACAAATCCCATAAGGGACATGGCCAGACAGATGCCTGATTGGTCTCCTCTGGGGATATCCACCCTTTGTCTGTTCCAACACCGTTCACAGGAGGGGGGACACAGAGGCTGATTAGAGGGTTTTCTTTGTAGAGGGAGATAGACAGTGTAGCAAATATCAGGTCACATATTCTGTCCTCAGTGGCTAGGGCGTAAGTTCCTCCCGACTCTGATAAAAAACGTTCTCCCAGAGCCCATCCTAATCCTTCTACAAAGACTTCCACCATGAAGTGAAACCTGCCCACTCTCTGGGAAAGGAGAGGGTAGGCATCACTCTCTACATAGACAACCTTCCCCCATCAATAAGCTCAACAGATTTTTGTTCCCTTGTCCTCCTCCATTCCACCTGCCATCTGCCACCTGTCACCTGCCACAGAAATACTCCCTCCAGCACTAGGGTATCCACCACTGGAATACTGAGAGGACAGACCCAAGAGAGAGACCACTGTGATCCTTCTGTGCAGCCCTTGGGTGAGGCCTTCCTGCAAACTTGGACAAACTTATTGCCTGTGCTGCCTTTTCAGCAACAACCCCAGGAGCCTGCACAGTTTCTGAACCTCTGGACTAAGACCCACCCCCAGGAGCCACCGTCCCTCCAGAGTCTTCTCATTGATCACTTCCTCCAACCAGTGATCTCCTGAACCTTCTGGGAAAAACAGGATTTTGATAACTGGAGAGGTCAGAGATATTTGGGGTATGATGGGAAAACCTCGATCCAAGTCATCCAAGACCACTGTGCTGGACTGTATGCTGACTAATTTTAAAAAGTGCTTCTCTGGTGATTATGGAGTTAAAATTAAACTAGTGAAGTTGAGAGTTCTCTATGAGGTTGAATGGCCCTCTTTCAAGGTTGGATGGCCACCACAAGGAACCTTATATCTCCCTACCATGTGGGCTATGTACAATGTTATTACTGGCATCCCTGACTACCTTGAGAAGTTTCCCTAGGCTGACTCCTGGCTACAGATAGCACAAGTTATTCTGCCCTGGGTACAAATCTGCCTAAGAGGGAAAATCCAATACACTATTTTGGCCACCCGTGTCATGCTCCCAGTGCCAAACTCTGACCAAAAGAAACCCACAGCTCCAATCCTACAGGACCCCCCAGAAGAGGGGCAACTAGCAGCTCTACCCCCATATGTCACAGCCAAGACAGTAATTAAAAATCATCCCTCATCTGTTTCCCTGGAGCCTGAAGAGCAGCCTGAGGAGCCATGACCAGCTTGGGGGGAGTCCGCCAGGCATACTGAATTCCATGCCCAGATTCTGCCTCACCTGCTGTCACCCAGTGAGCCACTGCAGCTCGGGGCAACCTCACTCTTCAGATGCCCCTTTGGGAGACTCAAGAAGACCCCCCCCCAATAGGTGCAGAAGGGGCTATTATGGAAGGCGGAGTGACTCTCTACTACAAGCCTTTCACCATTACCAATTTGCTTAATTAAGAAAACCACAAGAGGCGGGCGGGCGCCAAGGCTGCGTCCGACCGCGGGATGTCGCGGGCCCTTCCTGGCTGTGCG
>NW_006160045.1:2543747-2551852 GCF_000334495.1 Tupaia belangeri chinensis
AATTGAGTTCATTGGTAGAACAATTGAATGGGGGGGGGCGGAAGCCATTGAGGGCAATCATGAATGTCAGGGACAATGGAGGAGGAAGATGGGACATGGCAGAGGGTGGGGATGGGGAACCTAGGATGGCAAAACAAAAGGCAAGGTATGCAGGACACAAAAATTGGGAAATCATTTGCTGAAAACATATATGTTGATGTGCTTGATTGAGCCAATGCACAGTGTATTTTGGATGGAAAATTCATATGTGTGTTGCGATGAGAAAAAAAAAATTTATAATAATAAACAAAGTATAAAAAAAATTAAAAAAAAAAGGAGAGAGAAGAGGATAAAGACAGCAGTAAACAATAGAGAGGCAGGATGGTGGTGTGGGCATAGCCCATTACCTGTTGATGATGACATGTATAGTATTCTCAACTGAACCGGTCTGGAAAGTATTTCATGATGGGTGAAGTCTTTTTAATAAGCAAAATGAGAAATAGTGATTGACTGTTTAAAAAAATTATAATAATAATTATTGGGAAAAGCATGGAAAAGATATTGAATGATAAAGCGGGGAGATTGATATCTCTGTATTGACTGACATGCATGGCATTCCCTTTTGAAAAAGCAATGGAAGTCAATGTAAAGTTATATGTAATCTAGTGTAATAGAAAGAAGATTATGATGATAATAAAATAAAAAAAAAATTTGTTCTTATAAATAAAAAAAGAAAACCATACCCCCTCCTACTTGGAACAGCCCCAGGCAATGATAGATCTCATTGAGTCTATACTCCAAATACCAGACCACCTGGGATGACTGTTGGCAATTACTCCTCACTCTACTTAACACAGAGGAGTGCCTCAGAGTCCTTGTGGCAGCAAAGAATTGGCTACAAGAGCATGCCCCCAACAAAGTGGTAGGTTACAAGGCTTGGGCCAGAACTGCTTTTCCAAGTGAGAAGCCTGACTGGGATTTCAATACTGAGGGTGGCCACACCCATCTCAGCAAGTATCAAGAGGCACTCCTGCAGGGAATGAAAGCCAGCGCAAAGAAACCTACTAACATGGCAAAAACTACAAAAAGAATTCAGAAGACAGATCAGCTTCCAGGGCAGTTTTATGAAAGTCTCTGGGAGGCCTACCAGATCTATACTCCATTTAATCCGGAGAGTTACAAAAGCCAGCAAATGCTTAATGCCACCTTTGTCACCCAGTCGGCCCCTGACATCCGTAGAAAACTCCATACGCAGGAGACTGATAGGATGAACACCACCCAGCTCCTGAGATTGCTAATTGAATCTTTATGAACTGAGATTGAGAGGAAAGAAGGGAAGCAGATCAACAGATGAAGCAAAAGGCAATCCTGTTGGCTGCTGCCCTCAGACAACCAGATGTCCCACCTGGTCCAAGAGGGAAAGCCAAAAACTGGCCACCCCAGGATTAGACCAAACCAGTACACATTCTGCAAAGAGGATGGACACTGGAAAGGTGAATGCCCAAGGGGAAGGCAAACCAAGGAAGAACAACCAGAAGTCCACTGGGAGCCCCAAGAGACCTGCTAGCAATGATGGAATTAGAATAGGACTGACCGGGCTCCATGATCCTAGACCCCAGGGAATCCCTGGTCAACATCAAGGTAGGGTGCCAACCAATAATATTTATGGTAGGTATTGGCACTGAGCACTCCATTGTAACCCAGCCTCTGGCTCTCCCATCAGGCTGAAAAGCTACTATCATGGGAGCCACTGGAAACAGCAGGACCCAGCCATTCTTGCAGGCAATAAGCTGTCAATTAGGGGGACACTTGGTTACCCACAAGTTCTTGTACCTGCCTGATTAACCACCATTGCTGGGAAGGGACCTACTGACTAAACTTAGAGCACAAATCAGCTTTAACACATCAGGCTCAGCTGCTTTAACCATCAGTCCTGCCAAATTCCTAACTGTGACAATACCCCAGGAGGAGGAATGGCGAATGTTTGCCTCTAAGGCACTCAGCAGAAATGACTTGTTAGAGACTTTACTGCAGTCTGACTTGAAGGGAGCCCACCAGGGATAGCAATTAACCACCCACCTGCAGTGGCCAAACTGACCCCTATGGTGTAGTCCATGTGCCTTCAACAGTACCCAATAACCCAAGATGCTTGACTGGCCATAAAGAAGCACATCGACCAGCTCAGGGAAGCCAGAATCCTAGTCAAATGTCAGTCTCTCTGGAATACTCCCTTCCTCCTTGTGAAGAAGGGAACCACTGAAGACTATTGGTCAATCCAGGACTTGCAAGCTGTGAATGCCACCGCAGTGCCCTTGCATCCCACTGTACACATATACTCCATATACTTCGCTGAGTGCTCATCTCGTGAAGTCTTAATTGTTCACTTGTCTGGATCTCAAGGATGCTTTCTTTTGCCTGCAACTAGCAGCCATCAACCAAGCAATATTTGCCTTTGAATGGGGAGATCCAAACACCCAAAAGAAAACTCATCTGTCATGGACTTGGGTCCCCCAAGGATTCAAGAGTTCCCCGACTTTCTTTGGAGAAGTGTTTGCTACTGACTTGGAAGTTTTTCCAAGCCACGAGACTATGTGCACTCTACTCTGATATGTCAGTACCTTCTGCTTGCTGGAGCCACCTGAGAAAATTGCTGGAAGGGAACTCAAGAGTTGCTCCAGCTTCTGTCCCAGGCCAGGTACAAAGTCTTGATGAAGAAAGCCCAGATCTGCCATACCCAGGTACAATTCTTAAGATTCATTTTGACTAAAGGACACTGTGTTCTTGGGTATGAATGAAAGCAAGTTGTATTTGAATTACCTCAGCCCACAATGTGGAAGCAACTACATGAATTCATGGGAGCCACAGGATTCTGTAGAATTTGGTTCCCAGGTTTTTCTGAAAAGGCTAAGCCACTGTATAAACTATTAAAAGGCCCAGAAGAAGCCCCCTTTGAATGAAGACACCTCCAAAAACAGGCTTTCCAGGATCTTAAGTCAAGTCAGCTTTAAGACTCCCAGACATCACCCAAGAATTCAATCTGTTTGTATATGAAAAAAGTCAGACAGCACTAGGAGCTCTGACTCAGCCCATTGAACCTTGGGAGAGATCTATTGCCTATCTGTCTAAAAGATTAGACCCAATGGCACCTGTATGTCCCCCTTGCCTATGAACCCTTGCTGCCATTGTTGAATTGATTAATAATCTGCCAATTATTAGAAGCAGTCTGGGAGCCAAAGGAAGTGGCAATCATTCATTGTAGGGGACACCAGAAGGGGGAAGATTCCATCACCCTGGGAAACCAGTTGGCAGACAAGTTAATCTTAGGCCAAGTTATCAATGCCTGGATCCCTCATTCAGTGACTACCCTGATGATCACCAGGTGATATAAACGGCTAGCCAGCTCTAGGATGGCCCACTACCAGGGCTTGATTAGAAATCCCCAAATTAGACTCCAGACTCTGCAAACCCTCAACCTCACTAACTTCCTCCTAGCCATGTGGGGGCCTCCTGACCACAATTGTGAAGAGACCCTCAATGAGGTCTTTTCTGGACACCCTTATCTTGTAGACACACCACTGAAGGCCCCCAACCTCGCCTTCTTCACTGACAGTAGCAGCTATGTGAAGTATGGAATTTGATATGCTGGCTATGCCATTACCTCTCAAGACACAGTGGCTGAGGCTGGGGCACTGCCCCAAGGATGGTCAGCTCAGTGAGCTAAACTCTGGCATTAATCCAAGCCCTAATATTAGCAGCCAGTAAGAGGGTAAATATCTACACAGACTCACAATATACTTTTTGCTACCTACATGTACATGGACCATTGTACAAAAAGAGAGAATTCCTCTCAACAGAAGAAAAGACTGTTAAAAACAAAGAGGAAATCTGCCAATTATTAGAAGCAGTCTGGGAGCCAAAGGAAGTGGCAATCATTCATTGTAAGGGACACTAGAAAGAGGAAGACTCCATCACCCTAGGAAATCAGTTGACAGACAAGACAGCCAAGGCTGCCACCAACTGGACCCCAACTGCGGTAACCAACATGTTACCACTCACAAGTCTCCCAAAAGCCCCCACCCCTTATACCTCTGACAAACATCATTGTGTAAAGTCAGAGGGAGCAACCCTGGAAGAAGACAGATGGTGGAGATTGCCTGATAAAAGAATATACATACCTTAGTCCCTGGGATATTCATTGGTAAAGCAGCACCACGAGTTGACTCACTGGGAAAAGATTAACCTGGAGAACATGCTAAGCCAATACTATTTCTTGAGTTCCTACTGTCATCACGTGCAACTGTGAGTATGCGGTGCAAGACCTGTGCCAGAAATAACCCCACTCAGGGGCCAATTCAGCCAGCTGGAATACAAGCCACCAGGACAACTACCCTGGAATTACTGGAGGCAGACTTCTTGGAAGCATGACCATGCTGGGGCTATAAGTACTTACTACTCATGGTCTGTACTTACTCAGGCTGGGTTGAAGCCTTCTCTATGTGAACTGAAAAGGCCAGAGAAGTCACTTGAGCCCTTCTGAAGGAAGTCATACCTTGGTTTGTGCTTCCCCTTACAATCAGGTCAGACAATGGCCCTTCTTTCATAGCAGAAGTTACACAGGGAGTGGCAAAGTCCTTGGGCATAAAATGGAAGCTTCACACTGCTTATAGACCTCAGAGGTCTAGGAGAGTTGAATGAATGAATCGTACCCTCAAGTCCACCCTGGTTAAGTTCTATCAGGACACTGGATGCCCCTGGGTGGATGCTTTTCTACTGGGCCTGCTCCAAGTTCAGTGTACACCACAAAAAACAAGGTTATTCCCCCCATGATATTCTATTTGGCTGACCACCCCGTTTAGTCACCCAGGCCCAAATGGTTGATGTCTGTCAGCTGGGTGAGGCAGTCCTGACTCAGGATCTGGTGGCCTTGGGAAAGACATTAAAGAAAATAGCCTGTATCACCTTAGAAAGAACTCCTGTTCCCCTCAGAAACTGGGTACACAAACATTAGCCTGGGGATCTTGTGTGGATAAAAAAATAGAAAAAAGAAGACTCCATTTGGAGCCCATCTGGTTGGAGCCATATGTTGTTGTGCTTATTGCCCCTACTGCCATTAAGATTTCAGGGCTAGCCCCATGGATCCACCACTTGTGAGTGAAGCAAGCCGAAGCACCAGAGGACCCTGGGACCTGGATGGTGAAAAACCACTCTGAGTCACTGACTAAGATAACCTTCCAGAGGACCAAGACCTGTCATCAAGACTGCTGCAGGGGCTGCAGCCACTCTTGGGCTGGCTACTCTACATACGGTGGGGGCATGAGGAATCTACAGCCCTGCCTTGGTCACTCTGGACACTGACAAATGTACACACGGTAGAAGCTTGAGGACAGCGATGGACGACACCCCCACCATACCCTTACAATTTCCTATTCCTAGACCTTCCCATAGTACTGGCTGTGCTTCTCTCCATTGCTCTGGCAGTGATGGCCCCAAGGGACTGGAAGTTACAGGAGAGGCTTTTGCTAGCAATATTATACCTCCTGGTAGTAGGAACCTTGATAGGCCTAAGATGCCTGGGTTAACTAACCAGAGGCATTTTCATTGAGGTTCTGTTCCTAATACCAATTTTTTAAGGATACTCCTGACCCTGGCCCTTGCTCTTTTACCAAGCCTGGCAGATGCCTACCTCCTAGCCTCAAATGGTGCAACCAAACCATCCAGCAAGCCACTATCTGGCTGTGACTTGGAATCCACCTACCAATGATACCTCACCTGCCCCAGATTTATGATCCCATATTCATTCCAGGGCTCCAGAGCCAGCTGGCATTCATGCACAGGAGCAGGGCTACAAGTCCTGTCTTGACTTGGTCACTCTCCAAAGTGCCAGGACAATGGAACAACCTATTTTGTGGGTAAGAGCAAGGAAACCATGATTGTTACAATTGCTCCCTTGCAGGGAAATGGGTCTGCTATACAGGTTTCAGACAGTATGGGCTCCCAGATGGAGGAGGTAAATGTCCTACAGAGGCTTAAGCCTCAGGCTCCCAGTATTCAGTTGAGGGTCCCTACACCTCAGAGGGTCCTGCAGCTCGATCCAAGAGTAATTACACTTATTAATGCAACCCATGCTCTCCTGTATCAGGCCCAATCTCAGTTAGCATCTGGTTGTTGGCTTTCCATCTGAACAGCCCTTCCCCATATATATGCCACTTTGACCTACCCTACAAATGACACCCCACTTGTTAATCTGACCTCTGTATGGGAGGGACCAGTCTCCCAGGTGCACCTTTCCTCTAAGCCCCAGGGTTATTTTATAAATCAAGATTCCATTGAAGTAGGTAATATGACCTGCCTCAGCACATATCCAGAAAATGGGACCTCAATTTGTTCCCAATACCTGGGGTTTCACCTCATATGTGGGTCCTATGCTTACCAGTGCCTTCTAGCAAACTGATCTAGGACCTGTACCTGGGAAATTCTCACCCCCCCGCCACCCAAGTGGACATTCTATGGGGAAATGAGACTGTTGATGTTCCCCTGGTAGGATATGCTAGAGTTAAGAGGATTATACAATTCATTCCCATACTAGAAGGGCTGGAATTGCTGCTGGGGTTGGGACCAGGATTGGAGGTATGGCATCCTCTGCCGCTTACTACCAGCAGCTGTTCACTGCCCTGGCAGATGGATTCCAACAGGTAGCAAATATTATTGAGACTCTACAAGTCCAGCTAGATTCCTTGGCCGATATGGTCCTACAGAACCAGAGGGGGCAAGATATCCTGACTTCTGAAAAGGGTGGACTCCATTTATTTATGGAAGAGCAATGTTGCTTCTACACCAACAAATTGGGTGTGGTTTGAGACATGACCAAGCAGCTTAAAGATTTGGTCTCCAAACAGTGACAAGCAACAGCTGATTCCAACAGGTTGACATGGGCCCCATGGATACTGCCTCTCTTGGGACCCTTAGAAGTTGTTCTTTTAGCACTGGTAGTTGGACCATGTGTCCTTAATATGACTAAGCGATTCATAACCTCCCGCCTTGAAGCCATCAAGTATCAACTGCTTGTCACTGCCCTGGAAAGCTACGTTTACAGCCCTCCTGTTAATTGGCCCTCCCTGAGTATAGCTGAAGAGGCTCAAGAAGGGAGAATGATAAAAAGAAACCTTAAATTTATGAATAACTCAGGGCTGATAGTTTTCTGTGGTTTCTGCCCTCCAACAAACTTACTTCCCTTCCTGGATCTACAGGGTAACCTGAAACCTTGAATAGGTTAAACTTACTGCTTCTCTGCCACCTCCATTTTAGGGCAGGTTCTGAGCCCCTTCCCCATTCCTAACATCCCAAGACCTCCTCTCTCCAATTCCCCCATAAAAGACCATGTCCAATCCCCAGTTGGGGCTGGAGATTCAGAATGCTAACTCCTCTGCACCCGCTGACATAATAAAGAGTTCTACTGTCTCTCCTGAGTGCTATTTCTGTTCCTTGGCATCTGTTTTTCTGCAATAGTGGGAGATAGTGACTTAGTCCAACAGCTCTCTCCAAGAACTTTCCCCTCCTTAACAATTCTCAACAGTTTAATCCACAAAATGCTGAGGGATTTAAGAATACTGTGAATTCTAAACCCTAAACTCTCTCTCTCTTCTGAACCTCTGTGTTTATTGTTCTATGGTTTTGAAGTTTGATTTGTTTACATTGTTCATGGTCATTACAAACCTTGACCAACTAGATATAAACTACTTGAGGGTCTGATTCATTTATCTTTTAATCCCTGCTACTTACAGGAATAATGCTGATTATAGATTGGTGTTTAGTGACGTTAATTCTAATCTTCTGAAAGGGGATGATTACAAGGAAGAATCACTCTCAGACTGACTTCTTCCTCATTTTTCTGGTCTCCATTCCTTTAGATTTCTTCCATATTATTGATAAGAAAAATGAAATAATACTATAGGAAAGATAAATCAGATGACTGTCAGGATGAAAGCCCAATCTGCAAAACCCAAATTGGGTTCTTGAATGTGCCTATGGTGATATAGGAACATCATCAGCCTGTTCCAGAGGAGACAACTGCAAGTTCAAATCAAAATTATTTACTATAGTCATTTTTATTCTTCCATAAGGGAAAG
>NW_006160045.1:2551870-2564068 GCF_000334495.1 Tupaia belangeri chinensis
GGGAAAGAGACTAAGAGAGAGAAAAAGAGAGGTGAGAAAAAGAGAAAGTCCCTCCAACAGAATCTTGACCTGAACCTAGCCTCAGCCAGCGTCAGATTGTGAGCATACAAATACCCAGCATACTCAGGGAGGTCTCTGGACATGAACCAGGACTTTCCCACGTGATTCAGCCTTCAGAGTGTTGCATTTTACTGCTGCACCACTATCTAGCCCTAACATTAACCATTTATGTCATCCTTCAAACCATCCAGAAGCAGTGATATTATATTTCCCATCTTGCATGGAGAGTCACAGAGCATTTATTTAAATAGGATCTTCAGACATTTTCTAATTCAACCCTCATTTGCAAATGAGTTATATAGGCTGGGCTAACTGAGAGGGGAGTTCCCTATGACTGTTCTATAATGCCCAAGTTAGTACCTTTCAACCTCATTGCCTGTCAATATCTCTAGTTTGAATACAGTCATATATCTTGATAAGAAATAGTTTTCCTAACTAGTTATTATAAGTATGTAAGAAAACTGTGACCTTTTCCTTTTTTTTTTTTTTTTTTTGAGAGAGAGATTTTTGCTATAGGGAGCTTGTGCTTGCCAGAGAGAGACAGAGACAGAAACAAAGATATCACCCCCCGCCCCAGGAGGAATGGCCACACCGAAATTCATTCTCCTCTCAGAATTTTGAGCACACATGCACACACCCAGTATGAGTTTGAAGCTGCCAGGTCTGGGACTCAAACCCCAGTGGACTACATGGGAGTCCAGTGATGTAACCATTACATCATCTGCTGGTCCCCAAAACTCTGCCTTCTTTGTAATCATCTTTTAACCAGTCACATTACTGAGCTCCTTTATAGTTTATAATAATAGTCTAATTAGAACCCTTACCTTTTCCTGGTATATAGTCATATCATTGGCAATTTTTTTCCCAGAGGTTTTTACCATAGGGCATATGCACTTGCTGGGGAGACAGACAGAGACAGTGAGACATAAAGTGAAAAATCATCCCCATGGGGATGTGGCCATGCCACAATCCCTTCCCCTCTATTCTCCTTTCATGATTTTGGGGACTCATGCACATGTACCCAGAATCTCAGGCCACCAGGTTCAGGATTCAAACCATGGTCAGCCATGTGGGAGTCCAGTGACAGAACTCTACTCCATCTGCTGGCCTGCAAATAATAATTTTAAATCTTTTTGAAATACTTATGAAACTTCAAAAAATTCTTGAAAATCAAATGAAAGCATGAGTTTATTTCAGTGCAAAAAACCTTTGAAATCCATGCATAGTGTTTTCATAATATGTATTTTCCATGACATTTTTGAAGACCCCTTGTACACCTCATGTGTTTCTTTAATCTAATTATAGTGATCAGTAGTTCCAGAATTCACAGAGTAGTAACTATATGAAAGTCCAACTATGGTTGGCTTTGTCTTGTTAACAATTTGAGATCTATATTTTTAGTTGATTTGAGAAAATACTTCCCTATTTTTCTTTATATTAAAATCAGGAATGAATGATAAACTTTATCATATATAGTTTTACTACCTAGTGATATAAGTTTTTCCTCTATTTAACTACTAATGTAGTGAAATATATTGATTTATTAAATACTTACATTCTTAGAAGGAATTTCATGTAGTCCACAGTATATTTCAATGTACTACTATATTCTACATTTTTTGTTGTTGTTTAGTTTTGTTTTGTTTTCAGGTTTTGTGTAGAATTTTTTTATTCATAAAGTGTGATTTATCTGTGATTTTATTTTCTACACTATCATTGTTTTTGGTAATATACTTTTGTTCTGAAATTATACAAATAGGAATTCTTCCTTTCTATAAACCTTTGAAAAAGGTTTGAATCACAATGCAATTATTTCTTTGAAGGCTGAAAGAAGTTAATCAAAACTTATAAAAGCCTAGCACTGTTAACAATTTTCAAAGTGGTAGATCTTGACGACTTTCATCTTTCACAATAATTAGTTTATTTAGATACAGTAAATAGTGAACTGAACAAGTCCAGGTTGTTTAAACCCTGCACATTCCAAAGAGCTTCAGAACTAATCCTGGCCAGCTCCTTTTAGAGAACCTCTTTATATACCTGGGTCCTGAGGACATGCCACTTTACACCAGGAAAAAATAAATAAATAAATAAATAAATAAATAAATAAGGCAGTCAGAGTGATCTAATATGAATCCATTTAAATTTCGATGGCCTGAGTAAAGCATTAGCCTTAGACTTTGAATATGCCGACAACTCTATAAACAAACCTGCAAAAGCATATAGATTTACAATGAGCCCCTATACACACACACACACACACACCCTTTTTTCCATCCCAGTATTCTTTAGTTAATGATGTAGAGAATAAGGTATAGCCAGTCAGTTGCCTGCATTATTTTAAGTGGCCCAATGCAAATTCTTTTCAATAACCTTTTCCATAACCTTCTATTTATTATGTAAATCAGCCTTGTTGGCAGCCCCTTTTACATAGCCTTTTATTTATTATGTAAATCAGCCTTGTTGGCAGCCATTTATGTGAGCACACATTTCTGGACAACCAAAGAGGTCTGTGTCACCAGAACACATCATCCTGAACTCTGGCTCTAATAAACCCCTTTTAGTTCACTTATTATGCCTCAGCATTTCTACAGGTTGATGATGCAAACAATGTAATTTATGAATGCTTCCTTTTGTTTACCTGAGTTATTTCATTTTAACTGTTTCCTTAAGATAATGTATTGGTCTGTAATTAATTTTAAGTGCATTTTGAGAGCCTTTTTCTTTCAGTAATTGAATTCACTCCCTCCTGTTAAAATAGGTTGAGTTTTGTCTTTCATTTTATGTTCTATACGTCTAATGCCTCTTTGTTATCTTCCTTGTATTTTATTTTTGTTTGTATTATTCTGTTTTACTTTTCTTTATAATTTTGGTAGCTTTATAGGCTGTTGAGTTCTGTATGTGTTCAGCTTAAGTTATATGCGTATAGCCACAGTACGTAGGACCTCAACCTCCTTGCTTGAATAAAAACAAGGAAATAACACAAAATTCTGGAGAATTATTTATTTTTCTGATGAGCAGTAGGATGGCATAAGAGTAGAACATATATGTAAATGCAGATTATGGATATTTGTCCAAGATCATAAGTGAAGTGATGGGCTTCAGATTTTCATTATACTCTCAAGCTTTAAACGCTTACATATATGTTATTTATATTGATGTGTAGATACAAAATGCTATTTTAAAAAAATTATCAGTGGCAGCAGGTGGTGTGGTGGGTAAAGCACTGGACTGCCACATGACTGACTGGATCTAGTCCCACACCTGGTGGCTTGCTTTCTCATCTTCTCACTCTCACTTACTCTCTCTGATGGGCACATGTACCCTAGAACAAATTTTTTTGAATAATAATAATAAATAAAAATAAATGAGTCTATAAAACTAAATGAAATTATCAAAAAATTTCTTAGTATTATCTTCTTCTACCCCCTTTGAGGTTTTTTTCCACCTATTAGCATCTCCTATCTCCAATTCTCAACATACTGATTTTTATTGCTACAATCTTGCTTCTTCCCATCTTTTGGATAAATTAGTCTTTTGATGAAGTTTTTGGTTAAAGAATACCAAAAACAAAACAACATACACATGATTATTTCAATGAGAAATACTGAGAAAAAATTGACACAGCATACAGCATATAAATAAGAACTATAGGATAAAACACAGAATGAAGATATTTTATGTTAACATTGTGAGACTATGTTTGAAAATTTCTTCCTGGAGTGCTTTGCTACCTCCTCATTTGAATTAAAATGTCAAATAGAAACAGCAATACAGCCTACTTATGTATGCCTTAATGAAAACATCACACTATACAATTTCTACATTTCAATATATTGTGTTATGTTCAGAACTGTTTTACATTTAAAAAAATTGGAAACATTTTTAGATGAAGGTTTTTGCAGATTATAAACACCTAAAATTGTTGTCAAACTTGTACTTAAAAAAGTACTGTGATGCTAATTACCTATTTAAACCTGCAGAAGATAATTGAAGTGAGAGAAAGGAATAGAAAAGTCAAACTTGTCTAAATAGTAACACCACACAGGAATATAGAATACTTAAAGAGAGGGAATTAAAATACTACTGGTCTCCTCACCCAAAAAAAAAGGCGAGGAAGGAGAGTGAATACTCTCAGCTCTTTGTTGCAATAATGTGGGAAACCCATGTTCAAAGGACTTCATTTACTAAATAAATTGCTTTCTAGGGAACAATAGATGGTGTAATGGTTACACTGCTGGACTCCCATGTTGTCAACCGCAGTAAGAGTCCTGGACCTGGAGGCTTAAAGCTCACACCAGGTGAGTTTTGAGCGCATGCATGCATGCACTTGTTCCTAAAATCCCCAGATGAGAATAGAGGAAAGAGGATTGCAACATGGTCATTCCCCTTGAGGTGGGGGTGATTTCTCACTTTCTCTCTCTGTGTCTCTGGTAAATGTACACACCCTATTGCAAAAAATCTGTCTAAAATTTTTTTTTAGTTTTTAAAAATATTAGCTCACATTTTAGCAATCAACTTCAAATCAGCATAAGAGTGTTCCTACAAGGAGTGGATCCAATTTGAGACTAAAGTAAAAATATCTTACTTTGCAGGCCAATAGGTGATGTGGAGGTTAGGATAGATAAATCCCACATGACCAGCATCAAAGTTTGAGTTCCAGACCTAGTGGCTTGAAAATCACTCCTGAAGCATGTACATGCATGTCCTAAATCCCAAGAGGAGAAGAGAGGAGAAGGAATTGTAATGTGGCCATTTCCCCTGGGAGGTGATGTCTCACTTTTCCTCTGCCTATCTCTCTTCAGTAAGCATACACACTCTACAGCAAAAGCTAAAAAAAAAAAAAAAAAGGACTTTTCAGTTAACTTGAGCAGCCTACTGTACATGGCCTTTGGGATTTTTGAGATGTAGAACATTACCTAAACCCCAGAGTTTCAGGTTAGAACCAGTGGGCTTTGCCAATCAAATCTCCATCAGCAAGAGCAAATGTTACACAGGTCTTGGGACCACTGGGAAGTTCGGTGCATGGCTGGTGTTATTTTTATCAGAACCCCCTGTTCAAATATCAGTGGCTCCCTGGGGCTGCCAAAATAGCCTACATGCTCTTTATAGGAAAAGCTTAGGTCATCTCTGTCAATGTGTTCACTGCGAGAAATGTAAAACTCTCCATCCTGATGGGTTTTCTTCACCCTCCTTGAATCTCGGGATTACATTCTTTGTCTTTCAAGAATAATTCTATTCCAGAACAGAGCAGAATAAAGAACACATTGAGATCTTAACAACCTTTCTTTCTCACCTCCTTTTTTCCCTCTCAAAGGGAAGGAATATTTCTCAGCGTTAAGTTTCTAATGCAACCTCATTTTGACTCAGCACCATTTCTTCCAGGCCTCAGTTATGGAAACATTGCCTCAGTTCTGACACACCTCCTGCCTTAGTCCCAACTTTGTGTGTCTTCCATCCCAAGTGTCTCTCTTGGTGCATGTCACAGCTGCTAAACCATGCATATTTGCAGCATTCAATCAACAATGACTTCTTGGGTGCCTATCAGGTACTGTGCCAGGCAATGACAAAGGGTTTTAAGGGTGTTCAACTAAAAAAAAAAAAGATTTCAACATAAGGCAGATAATAAAGAGGATCAAAGAAAATTGGCTTATAGGAGCAGAAACGTCATTTTGGAGAAAAACAACACGATTTCCATGCAGTAAGCTGTATTTCAGAATGTACAGGTGTCAGAGAAATAGGATATTTTCTAAGGAGAGACAACAGTGTGGATGTTAAAGCACAGAGACCAGCTACTGTGGCGCAGCAGTGACACAACACTCAGCAATGCTGAGGCACAGGGGAAGGTCACAGGTTCATGTATCAAGGTTTCCCTGTACATATCAGGCATGTACACATCCTTATGAGCTAGTCTGGCTAAAGCTTGGAAGTGGGTTGTGGCAAACATGCCCTGAGAGAGGCTGCTTCTCTTTTTTTCTCTGTCTTTTGAGTCTCTCAAAAGGCAGACAGACAAAGAAAGAAACTTAAAAAAAAAAAAAAAGCATAAAAATGAGAATGTTCAGAGTGTGACTGAGAAAGAATGAGAAGCCCCGAGATATCTAAAGCATGGGGAGTTCTGTGGCGGTGGTGGTGGTGGTGGTGGTGGTGGTGGTGGTGGTGTGGGCAGGGAAAGGCTTTCATAAACCTTGCAGCAGTGTACGTTTTCTGTATCTTCCAAGGAATACATTTAGGCAGCTGGTCCCAAGGAAATTTGAAGCTACTTTTTCTCTTCATCTAAACAGAAACATTTTTCTAGGGTATATTTTGATTCTTCTCTCTAAATGAAATGACAACCATGGGAATGGCTGACCCTTTGTGGGGGTACTTGTACGACTTTCTCCTTCCCAATGGACCTCACCTATTTTGATTTATCACTCTTTTGTCTTGTCATTCTGGTCTAGCACTGACAGATCTAAGTGGCCCCTTTATAGAAAGCAATGCCATGTGAAAGACCATACTCCAAAATGATTATACCAGGGACTGCCATAACAATCAAAATCAAGACAGCCCAATTGTAAGGAAGGTCTATGGTGCAAGTAGACTCATGGAACAGTCAACGAGTATGAGAATAGAATATCATTCAATGTGATGACAAATTGTGTGCTGAAAAACCACTAGCCTTGCAACTACAATGCAACAACACACTTATATAAACAAGGTATTATACAATTCAAAGTGCTAAGTATCATAATTAAAGTATGTATCAGATGCTCTGAGAGCATCAACAATATTTAACTGGGGTGGAGGAAAACAGTGTGAACCTTCTGAATGAGATGTGTTCTTGACCATTGTTAAAGGGAAAATTTTCTAAGTGAAGATGAAAAGAAAGTACTTTTCAGGAAAATGGTTATAAAATATACTCGACAATTCTGTGAAACTGTCAGTAGTTGAGTTAACCTGAGGAACTGAGCAAGGAGAGAGAGCAGAGAGGTGAGACTGGAGGCTAAAGCACACAAGGCCTGATACATTGTAACCAGAGTTTGGACTTTGCTGAAGACCTGGCAAAACCAAAGAACAGCTGTAGAAAGGGGAACATCAAGCTCACAACTGTATTCTGATCAGCTATGGAATGTGAAGAATGTATTTAAAAAGGTCAAATGCATGTTAGAAAAATGTTTTAGGAAGTAATAACATAAATCTAACAAGAGGTGATGATGAGCTAAGTTAGTGACAATGAGGTCAGAGAGAAAAGGGTACATTCAAGAAATATGAAGGAGGTCAATCTAGAGACCTTTGCATTAAATTAGGTGAGAGAGTAGAGGAAATGGTTTGGGGATTAGGAAAATAGTTGATGGTGGTGATAAGGCTCAGAATAGGCAATCCGAAAATATGGCACCTTTGCATTTAAGAAAACAGCAAAAGTTAGTTACTTTTACCTTCCTGCACTCCTTTTCTGAAATAGGTCATAAGACACTCATTCAAGAGGTGCCCTCCTGACACCCAGGGGAAAGAAACACCTTTATGTCTGAAGACATAGGAATACAGAGGAGAATCTGAATGAACAGGTGTTACTTAAATTCCCTTCAGTTTATGATAATTAAATATACTTTTCTTATATAGTCATACTTTTCTATGATTTTCAATTTCGTCAAACCTAACATAAAAACACATACTGGCTCACCTGTGTATTTCCCACTATAGTGGTGCAACTCAACACACAAGGGATCTTCAATAAGATCATCATCAACAAATGGATGAAGAAAATGTAGTATTTATAGTGGAATACTATACAGCTTGAAAAATGAGGGAAGTGCATCATTGTAACAATTAGATGGACCTGGAAGATACTCTGCTAAATGAAATAAGCCTGGCACAGAGGGACAAAAACTGTGAGGTTGTTGAGAAAGTCATGACACATTTTTGTATGTTTTTCTATTCAAAATGCATCATAGCTTTCCCAGTGACTCAATATAATATCTCACCTAGATGTGTAATCTAAAAATGTTGATCTTATAGAATCAGAAGGTAGAAAGGTGACAACCAGAGGCTGGAGGTAGATTATGGGGAAAGGACAGGTGCTGATCAAAAGGAACAAGGTTTCCGGTAGACTGGAAGAATAAGTTTTGGTGATATACTACACCATATGGTAACCATAGTCAATAATATTGTATTATCTATGTTTTAAATTACTAATAGATTTTTAATATTCTCAGAAAAAAAAAAAAATAACTAGGCCTGCTGGTGGTGTGGTGGGTTTGGTAGCTGGATCTCATATGACTGAGAGTGCAGTTCAAGTCCCAGACACACTAGCCTGTAAATCACACTGGGTGCATGAGTGTGCATGCTTGAGATTCCAAAAGGAAGATGATGAAGAGAAAGGGATTGAGGCGTGACCATCTCCCATAGGGGATGCTTTCTCAGTTTCCTTCTCTCTTTCTTTCTGGCAAGTGCATGTGCCCTCTGGCAAAATTTTAAAAAATAAATAAGTTGGTGAACTGGTTAATAAGTTAATTATAATAATAGTTATAAAAGATATCCACAACTTTTGTGTAATGTATATATAAAACATCATGCTGTACCCATAAACAATTATCAATTTAAACATGTAACTAAATTTATTTTTAAAAGAAGATTAACAATAGATTTCTCAGCAGAAATCTTTCAGGTGTGAAAGTGATGGGATAATACGTTTAAAGTACTGAAAGAGGGATCAGCAGATGGCATGGTGGTTAAGGTGCAGGACACTCCCATATAGCTGACCATGGTTCAAGACCCAGACCTGTTGGCTTATTTTCTCACTTTCTCTCCCTCTCACTCCCTCTCTCTCTGTCTCTGTCTCTCTCTGATCAAATAAATAACTCTTTTAAATAAATAACGTACTGAAAGAATGCCTGTCAAACAAGCTATATATATGCAAAACTTTCCTAAAATGAGGGTGAAATTAAGACATTCCTCATCAAACAAAAGTTGAGAAATTTTGTTACCACTAGGCCAGCCCTATGAGATAACTAAGATAGTCTTTCAGGTTGAAATAAATAGGTGATAGATAAACTCAAAACCATATAACGATATTAAGATTTCCAGAAAAGGTAAATATGTGGGCAAATATAAAAGTTAGTAATGTGGGCTTGTAATTTGGGTTTATAACTCATTTTTCAAATTTTCTACAGGATTTGAAAGACATGTCTAAACAATTATTTTAAATCTCTGTTACTGGTCATACAAGGTATAAACATATAATTTGTGACATCAGTAAAAACAGTACGGGACAGAGCTGTGTAGCAGTAATTTTTGTAGGCAATTGAAATTAAGTAGGTATCAACTCAAATTAGGCTGTTACAACTTTTGAGTATTTTATGTAATTCCCATAATAATCATAAAGGAAATATCTATAGAATATACAAAGAGGGGACCAGCAGGTGGTGTAGTGGTTAAGATGCTGGACTCACACATGACTGACTGTGGTTTGAATCCCAGACTTGGCAACTTGAAAATCACTCCTGGCACGTGTGTATGTGTGTGTGTGTGTGTGTGTGTGTGTGTGTGTATGTCTTTAAAATCCTGCAAGAAGGGATTGCAGTTTGGCAATCCCCTAAGGGGATGGTTTCTCATTTTACCTCTCTCTGTGTGTCTCTGTCTCTTTAGCAAGCACATGTACCCTATGGCAAAAAAAAAAAAAATCTTTAAAAGAAAGAAGAATATACACAGGAAAAACTGATAAGGGAACCAAAATAGGTTATACAAAGTTGACTGTAGTAGTCCCCCCTTATCTGCAAGGGATTCATTGCAAGACCCTCTAGTGGGTGCCTCAAACCACGGTAACTTTATATATTTTGTAGATTTTCTCCTATGAATTTACACTTATGAATAAGTTTAATTTATAAATTGGGCATAGTAAGAGATTAACAACAATAAATAATAATAAAATAACCATAACACATTATAACAAAAGTTATGCAAATGTGGTCTCTTTTTCTCTCAATATTTTAGTATACTATGCTCACTTATTACATATTTTGTGTTTTTTTCTATACATTTAATCTATGAAAAGGCATAATTTATAAATTGGGCATGGTTAGAGATTAACAATAATAACTGATAATAAGATAATCCTAACAAAATACTGTAACAAAAAAAAGTGTGGTTTCTTTTCTCACAAAATATTTTATTGTAGTGTACTCACCTATTTTCAGAGTGCAATTGACTATAGTTAATTGAAACCACAAAAAGTGAAATCACAGCTTAGAGAGGACTACTGTAAAATAAAATGTCTTGTTTTGAATGGAAATGAGAGGCAAAGATAACAAGAAACAAACAAAATGGAAAATTTCATTCTTCCTTATCAGTAATTATTTTAAGTGTTGATGGATTAAAGTTTCCAATTAAAGGCAGAGATTGATAGAATGGGTTTTTAAAATTAAAAATGAACTATGTGCTGTCTACAAGAGACTTAATTAAGATCTAAGACACAAAAGGTTGAAAGTGAAAGGATCGAAAAAGATTTTCATGTAAATAGTAACCAAAAGAGAACTAGAATAGAAATATTAATATCAGACAAAATAGAATGAAGTAAGAAAATGGTCATAAGAGTCAAAGAAGGAAATCATATATGGAAAAAGGGATCAATTAATCAAGAAAATACCATTTGAAACCTACAGGCACCATACACAGAATCCCCAAATAAATATATGAAAGGAATATTAACAAAATCGAAGACATAGACAGTTCTATAATAATTGGAGACTATAATACTTTAGTTTTAATAATAGATAAGCTAATCAGATTGAAGATCGATAAAAATGTAGAGGAACTGAACATTATAAACCAATTGGACCGAACATGTATATACAGAAGACTAGCCAACAATAGCATATTATATATTTTACTCAAGTGAAAATGGAATATTCTCCAGAACATTCCATATATTAGGCTGCAAAACAAATCAATAAATTCTGAAAGACTGAAATCAAACAAAATATCTTTTAGGGTACAATAGAATAAAACTAAAATCCATAACAAAAAGAACACTAGAAATTTCACAAACATGAAAATTAAACACGTTCTCACACAACCGGTAAGTCACAGAAGAAATCAAAAAGGTCACTAGAAAATATCTTCATGAAAATTAAAATTAAAACACAACATACTGGGACCAGCAGTTAGCGTAATGGCTATGTCGCTGAAATCCCATGTAGTCAACTGCCGTTCGAGTCCCGGACCCAGTGGCTTAAACTCACGTGTAGGCATGTGTGCGTGCGTGCCCAAGATCCCGAGAGGGTAATGGAGGAGAAGGGTTTGTGGCATGGCCATCCCCCCTGGGGGGTGATATCTCACTTTCTGTCTCTCTGTCTCTCTGGCAAGTGCACACGCCCTGTAGCAAAACACACACACACATACACACACACACACACACACACACACACAAAAACTCTCAAAAAAAAAAACAACATACCATTA
The DNA here is from genome assembly GCF_000334495.1 of Tupaia belangeri chinensis. Lineage (NCBI taxonomy): Eukaryota > Metazoa > Chordata > Mammalia > Scandentia > Tupaiidae > Tupaia > Tupaia belangeri. The sequence continues at coordinate 2,563,364 of NW_006160045.1, forward strand.
TAAGATACAACAAATGCATTGTTCACAAGGAAATTTACAGTTATAAATGCATAAAGTATAAAAAAATTAAAAAAATAAAAAATCTAACTTTTTGCCTTAAGGAAGTAGAAAATGGAAAGTATTTGTCATCTGAAGCTGGTTAGAAGGAAAAAAATGATAATTAAAGGGAGGGGGCTGGCAAGCGGTATGGTGGTTAAGGGCACTGGACTCCCACATGGCCAACTCTTCCTCTCTCTCTCTCTTTGGTCAAATGAAAAAAAAAAAATAACAATAAATAAAATAAATATTTTTAAAGGCTCCTTTAAAAAAATAGAGACAGATAAAATAGAGAATTAAAAAATAAAGAAAATTAGCAATACTTTAGTTAGATCAACCAATTTTTTTTTTAAAAGGAGAACTCAGGAACAGCAGATGGAGTAATGGCTATGGCACTGGACACCTATGTAGTCGACCATGGTTCAAATCCCGGACCCAGCAGCTTAAAACTCATGCTGGGTGCATGTACATGCATGCCCAAGATCCCAAGAGGAGAATGGAGGAGAAGAGATTGCAGTGTGGACATCCCCCCAGGGGGGTGATTTTTTGCTTTCTGTTTTTCCTGTCTCTTTCTGTCTCTCCAGCAACCACACCACGAGCCCTATAGCAAAAATCTCTTTAAAAAAAAAAAAAAAAAAAAAAAAGAGGAGGGAAACAACAGTTAGCGTA
>NW_006160045.1:2564141-2580986 GCF_000334495.1 Tupaia belangeri chinensis
GATTATACGTGGGGACCGAACATCCGGAGAGGAGAATGGAGGAGAAGGGTTGGGGCGTGACCACAATCTGTCTCTATGTCTCTGTCTGTCTGGCGAGCGCACGCACCCTATAGGTAAAACCTCTCCAAAAAAAAAAAAAAAAAAGAGGAGGACTCGAATTACTAAAATTAGAAATGAGAGTAGATGGGTCGGGTCGTGGCTGCGAAGACGTGAAGCTCCCCAGGAGGACTCCTCCTGCTCTGGGTCGGCGCTCGCCTTGCCCTCGGCCCAGCCCCGCCTCCGGCCCCTCGCGCCATGGAGAATATGAAGCTGATCCAGAAGGCCAAGCTGGCCGAGCGCTACGAAGACATGGCCACCTGCATGAAGGTTGTGACTGAGCAGGGCGCCAAACTGTCCAACGGGGAGCAAAACCTGCTGTCGGTGGCCTACAAGAACATGGTCGGGGGCCGTAGGTCCGCCTGGAGGGTCATCTCAGCATTGAGCAAAAGACCGACACCTCCAACAAGAAGTTGCAGCTAATTAATGGCTATTGGGAGAAAGTGGAGTCAGAGCTGAGGTCCATCTGCACCACGGTCCTGGAATTACTGGATAAGTATTTAATAGCCAATGCAACTACTCCAGAGAGTAAGGTCTTCTATCTGAAAATGAAGATTACTTCCGGTACCTTGCTGAGGTTGCATGTGGTGATGATAGAAAACAAATGATAGATAATTCCCAAGGAGCTTACCAAGAGGCATTTCAAATAAGCATGAAAGAGATGCAACCCACACACCCAATCCGCTAGGAGCTGGCTCTTAACTATTCTGTATTTTACTATGAAATCCTTAATAACCCAGAGCTTGCCTGCACATTGGCTAAATCAGCATTCGATGAAGCCATTGCAGAGCTTGATACACTGAATGAAGACTCATACAAAGACAGCACCCTCATCATGCAGTTGCTTAGAGACAACTTAACATTATGGACATTAGACAGTGCAGGAGAAGAATGTGATGCAGCAGAAGGGGCCGAAAGCTAGATGCATACAGGGTGTCATCCTCCTTCACCTCGAGAAAACTTTTTACGTGTCCCCATTCCTATTCCACTCGGATTTCCTATAGAAAGAAACCCACTCCTGTGTATGGAATCAGCCGTTTATAGTCTTTTTACATTGCAGCTTTGGGAAACTCCATTCCTTGATTTGTGTTTGTCTTGGCCTTCCTGGTGTGCAGTTCCTGTTGTAGAAAAATATTAATAGCTTCATTTCATATAAGCATAAGCAATTTCCAAACACTTATGTAGAGAACTAAAACTTACTCGGTATTTAAGTAATCTGAACCAGTTCTGCAAGTGACTGTGTTTTTGTATTACTGTGAAGATATGAAAATGTAGTTAAATACAACTTAAAGAGTGTTCTACATAACTTCTTAATTTCTACATTCCCTCCCTTACTCTCCTTTGGGGGTTTCCTTTCAGTAAGCAACTTCTACATGCTCTTAATATATTCCTTTTTAGTAGGAATCCAGAAGTATTAGATTGAATGGAAAAGCACTTGGCATTTCTGGGCTGGGGATCACATGTTTAAATGCCTCCGATACCATATATTATGGGGGTCAGGTATATTGTGACAACAGGGAGTCTCCTTATTCATTCTTCATTTGCTGCTGTTTAAGTTGACAGTTTCCCTTCCCAATGGAAGTTCACTTACACCTCCTGCCTTTGTAGCTCTGGTATTCACTTTACTATGTAATAGAAGTTGCATGTTGCCGCCAGAATCCAAGCATGACTTTTGGCAAATTAAAGTGCATGTCATTTCGTACTACACTAGAAAGGGGAAACCAATTAAAGTACACACACCCAAGTCTAAAACTCCAGTACTTTTCCATGCAGATTTGTGCACATGTGAGAGGGTGTCCAGTTTGTCTAGTGATCATAGAGAGTTGGACCACTATTGTGTGTTGCTAATCATTGAAATGTAGTCCCCCAAAAAAGCCTTGTGAAAATGTCATGCCCTATGTAATGAGAGAGAGTAACAAAATAAAATTACATTTTTTTTTTTTTTGGAGAGGTTTTTGCTACAGGGCGCGTGCGCTTGCCAGAAAGACAGAGAGACAGAGACAGAAAGCGAGAAATCATCCCTCAGGGGGGATGGCCACACTGTAATCACTTCTCCTCTCAGGATCCTGGGCACGCACGCACAGGCGCCCAGCACGAGTTTCAAGTCACCGGGTCTGGGACACGAACCGCGGTGGGCTACATGGGAGTCCAGCGGCATAGCCATTACACTAACTGCTGGTCCCAAAATAAAATTACATTTTATGAACTATTTACTATGGCTTTGTAACAATTACATACCCAGGTTTTAAGGGACAGCGGAATTTCCTACTTTATGAGGTTTATTGATACTTCCCTTTTACCTTCATGTGAAATGTAGTCGTGATATCTTTTTTTCTGCTTTGTGATACACTTGTTTTAGGGATGCCTGGAAATGTGGAAAATTGAATTACATTTCTTAGACTGTTTTACCGTAGATCAGCTTCATGGGCTATTTTTTCCTCAGATGTAAATGATATCTGGTTAAGTGTTACATGGAATAAAGTGGACATTTTAAAACTAAAAAAAAAAAAGAAAAGAAAAGAAAAGAAATGAGAGTGGACATGAAACATCTATTAACCTTAAAGAAAAAGAAATATGTATAAAAGAATACCAGGAACTATTGTATGTAAATTCATTAGGTAACCCAGATTCCTAGAAGTACACAATCAACCAAAAATAAACGTGAAGAAATAGAAAACATAAATAGACCTGTAACTGGTAAAAATTGATTCATTAACCTAAAACTTCCCAGGGGAAAAAAAAAAAAAAGCCCTAGATCAGATGGTTACAACTGTGAATTCTATCAAACATTTAAAGAAGCATTAAAATAAATTCTTTCAAACTCTTTCACAAAATTAAAGATGAGGGTCAATTCCTAAGTCTTTCCATGAAGTCAGTATTATTCTAATACCAAAGTCAGAAAAAAGACACTGCAAGAAAACTACAGATCAATAACCCTAATGAATATTGATGCAAAAATTCTTAACAAAATATTACAGAATCCAGAAACATATTAAAAGAATTATCCACCACCAAAGAAATGGGATTGGTTCCAGGAATACAAGAATGTTTAATACATGAAAATCAGTCAATGTAATATACCACATTAACAGAATGAAGAGAAAAAAGCACATGATCATTTCAATAAAGAAAATACATTTGACAAGATAGAATATCCCTCCATGATAAAAACACTCGAACTCGGAACAGGAGTGGCTCAATGGCACAGAAGTAATTCACTGTTCAAGAGAAGTCAGATCCCATACGGCAACTGTGATTTGAATCCCCAGTCAGGTGTGCCTTAGACATGCTGAGCATGAGCATGGCCCAAGATCCCATGAAATGCAAAAGGACATCATGGTATGACCAGACCCTCTAGAGAGTGCTCCTCTCCCTCTTATACATGCACACATACTGTATCATGAATAAAGAAAGAAAATGAAACAAAATAAAAAGTAAGAATAGAAGGAAACTCCCAACATGATAAAGGCCACAGAGCAGTGTAAGATTAATCAGAAAGCTGTGGACTCGCAAATTTTACCAAAAATCAAAGCTGTTCCTCAGCTCCAGGGCTACTTGCAGTCTGTATTTGCCCTTACAAATGGAGTTTACACTTACAAATTGGTGTTCTAGAATTTTTGCCAAGAACCTAATTAAATAACTGGTTTTATATATATGTGTGTGTGTGTGTGTATGTGTAAACATTCACACCTAACAACATACTCAATGGTGAAAGACTGAAAACTTTTCCCCTAAGTCCAGGAAAAGGTAAGGATGGTTGTTTTGTTTTGTTTTGTCTTGTCTTGTTTTAATTGCCAGAATGCATGTGCACACATCACAGAGAAAGAAGAAGAAACCCCCCCTCCCAATGGTATGTGGTTATGCCACAATACCTTCTCTTCCATTTCTCAATCCTGTTAAGATTTGGGGCGTACACACATTCTACCAGTTTGTTTTTTAAGACGCTGTGGCCAGGATTTGAACCATGGTTAGCCATACAGGATTGGCTCCTTTAACCAATGGGCTATAGGACTGTCCCTACAATACATTCTTTACCACTTATATTCCACATAATATTAGAAGTTCTAGGCAGAGTAATTAGGAAATAAAGAATATCAAAATTGGGATCAGCAGTTAGTGTAATGGCTATGTCGTTGAACTCCCATGTAGTTGACCATGGTTCAAGTCCCGGATCCGGTGGCTTAACCTCACATTGGGCGCGTGTGCGTGCGTACCCAAGATCTCGAGAGGAGAATGGAGGAGAAGGGATAGTGGCGTGGCCATACCCCCTGGGGGATGATTTCTCGCTTTCTGTCTTTCTGTCTCTGTCTTTCTGGTGAGTGCACATGCCCTATAGCAAAAGCCTATCCAAAAAACAAACAAACAAAAAGAACATCAAAATCAAAAAGAAAGAAGTAAAGTTACCTTTTTGGCACTTGACAATTTTATATGTAAAAACTCTAAAGTCTACACACACACACACACACACACACACACACACACACACAAATAATAGCGCTAATAAAAAATACTCAAAGTCTACACACACACACACACACACACACACACACACACACAACTATTAGAGCTAATAAAAAAAATTCAGTGAGTCAGCAGGTTGTGTGGTGGTTAAGATACTGAGCTCCCACATGGCCAACTACAGTTCAAGTCCTAGACCCAGCAACTTGCTTTCTTACTTTCCCTCTCTCTGTCTTTCACTGGTTAGTGCACATATCCTATAGCAAATTAAATAATATTAATAAAATTAAGTAAATAATTCTTTTTTAAAAAATCAGCAAAGTTGCAGAAACAAGTTCAACATACCAAATATCAGTTGCTACACACCAAATATCAATTGCACATCAAATATCAATACTCTTAAAAGGAAATTAGAAGAAAAATTTCATTTACAATAATAATATCAAAAAGAATACTTAGGATTGGAGTCAACAGATGGCGAAGCAGTTATATCACTGGACTCCCATGTGGCCGACCGAAGTTCAAGTCCCAGATCAGTTTGCTTGAAACTCACACTGGGCTGTGTGCATGCATGTCTAACATCCCAGGGGAAAAATGGAGGAGAAAGGATTGTGGTATGACCACTACCCCAGGGGGCGATTTCTCACTTTCCCTTTCCCTGTGTCTATCTCTCTTGTGAACACACATGCCCTAAGGCAAAAATCTCTAAATAAACACTTAGGAGTAAATTTAACCAAGTAGTAAAAGGACTTTATACTAAAATTATGAAACATTGTTGAAAGAAATTAAAGAGATTAATGAATTAAAAGACATCACATGTTTACAAATCAGAAAACTTAAAATTGTTACTATGACAATATTACTACCCAAAGCAATCTACAGATTCAGTATAAACCCTATGGAAATGCCAATAGGATTTTGCAAAAATATAAAAACCACCTTAAAATCCAGAGACTCTCAACAACCTCAAAAAGCTAAAATAATCTTGAAAAAGAAGAAAAAGTTTGGCAGACTCATACTTCCTGATTCCAAAACATATTACAAAACTATAGCGATCAAAACACTGTTGTTCTGACATAAGAAGAGACATATAGAGCAACAGAATAAAGTAAAAATCCCAGGGATCACCAGTTGGCGTAATGGCTATGTCTCTGGGCTACCATGTAGTCAACCGCAGTTCAAGTCCTGGACCCGGTGGGTTAAAGTCATGCCAGGTGCTTGTGTGTGCATGCCCAAGATCCCAAGAGGAGAATGGGAGAGAAGGGATTGTGGTGTGATCATTCCTCCCTTGGGGGGGTGATTTCTCACTTTCTGTTGTTCTGTCTCTCTCTTGTCTTTCTGGTGAGTGCACGTGCCCTATAACAAAAACCTCTCCAAAAAAAAAAAAAAAAGTAAAAAGCCCAGAAATAAATCCTCATACATATTGTCGACTGATTTTCAACAAGGGCACAAATTCATTCAATGGGAAAAAGATCTTTCAAACTAATTATACTGGGAAAAGTAAACATCCACATGTAAAAGAATAAAGTTGGACCCTTACCTTACAACTTATATAAAAACTAACCCAAAATAGATCAGAGACCTAAGGGCTAAAGCTATAAAAATTTTAGATTAAAATTTAGATGAAAAAAGATTAACAATCAGAGCATATTCAGAGCGAATTCAGAATTCTTAAGACTCAACAACAGATATACTAATAACTCAATTCAAAAAAGGGGCTGAGGAATTGGGTAGACTTTTCTCCAAAACAGATTTCCAAATGGTAAGCAAGCATATAAAACCACATCCACATCACTAGCAACTAGGGCAAGCCTAATTAAAATCATAATGAGGTGCCACTTCATACCCATTAGGATGACTATTATACAAAAAAAAAAATGGAAAAATAACAAAGGTTAGTAAGAATGTAAAGAAACTGAAACCATTATGTATTGCTATTGGGAATATAAAATGGTGCAGTGACTGTAGAAAACCGACAGGTGCTTAAAAGTCAAACAAATTTAAGTTAAGTCATAACACCCAGCAATTTCACTTCTAAGTATATATTCAAAAGAATTGAAAGCAGAAATTCAAACACACACTTGTATATGAATGTCCATAGCAACACTGTAATTAACAGCCAAAAGCTGGGAACAACCCAAATGCCCATCAACAGGAGAATGGATAAACAAAATATGGTATCTACATACAATGGAATATTATTTTTTAAATGAGACTCTTATACTCACTACAACATGGATGAACCTTGAAAATGCTATTCTATGCTTGCACATTAATGTTTATTGTGGTATTATTTACAATTGCTAAGATGTGGAACCAACCCAAATGTCCACAAATAGATGAATGGATTGAATAAGTGTGGCACATATACTCTATGGAATATTATCCAACCATAAAAGCAACCCTAGCATTTATTAGAAAGTGGTGGAATATAGATGATTTATTGCTGAGTAAAGCAAGTCAGACTATGAGAGACATTGTATGTCTTCACTTAATATATACCAACTGTTCATACTCTATGGCGGAGACTGAAATATCAGAGGACATAAAAGCATTGAAAATAGTTATGGACACTGGAGATGCTGTATAAGGAGGGTGAGAGAGGAGGAAGAGGGTAGGGAAGGAAATTAGGTAGAAAAAATAGAGAGGCAAGACATTTGTGGGATACAGTAATGGTCTAATACCTGTGGGGTGATAATGTGTATAGTATTCTCAACTGGACTGGTCTGAGGTGTATTTCATGTTGGGTAAATTCTCTCTACAAGCCAAATGATGTATAGCAATTGAATGTATAAAAATAATAATAATAAATAAATTTTTAAATGCTATTCTAAGTAAAATAATTCAAACACTACAGAAGAAGTACTATATGATTCTGGTTACACAGGGCACCTCGAATAGGCAAATTAATAGCAACAGAAAGTAGACTGGAGGTTATCAAGGGCTGCGGGAAGAACGTAATGGGGAGTAAGTGCTTAATGGGTGCAGAGTTTCTGTTTTGGGTGATGAACAGTCTCTGAAAATGGATAATGGAAATGGTTGTGCAATAATGTGAATATATTTGATGTTACTGAATTGCATACTTAAAGAATAATTTAAATGATAAATGTTACAAGTATACTGTACCACAGCAAAACATGAAAAAAATGTAAATAGGGTGATATTATTTGTACCAAAATTCTGATATACAAACCAACCTGGTTTTCTTTATTTAATAAAATAAACCATTATTCATTTCACTTTGTAAAAGCTATTAATAGCCTGAATAGTCAGTTTATTCAAAGTACTCGATCCAGTATCTCTATGTGCACAAAGTCTGCATGTGGCAGCAAAATGCCACCAAGATCCAGGGACAAATGCCTTCAAACATGATAACTATCAATGACCTATACTACTGCAGGACTTAATTCTCTGACCACATCCTACCTTTTTAGCAGTTTCTACAGCACCACTGACAAATCACAACCAAAAGAGCTACAAATACTAACTCGTAATATGCTATCTGAGGATTCTCCCTTAACGCCGTTCTGTCCTGCCTACCTCAAAGTCAATGCTTTGCACCTTCAGAAAGATTCTGAGGTCACATACATTCTGAGCTTCACTAGGGCCTCCTGCTTCCTGAGTGCACATAAATTATTTTATTAAGCCATGAATATCAACTGTCACACTGCTCTAAGCAGGCGCCTAAGGACTTATGCAAGGAAAATGCGTCTCCTAGCAGTAGAAAACATGGAAGAAACAAGAATAGCTATGGGGGGGTCCTGCTGGGAAAGGCATATGCTAGATGAGACATGAGAAAATACTTCAAACAAACTTTGTCTAAAGCACCAAAAAATAACCAGACAATGTTGGCTCTCCCTCTTAGTGGCTTTGGGAACAGGAACAACATCTTCAACTTTGAGAATGAAAATCACCTTAGAGGTCTCAATTCAACCTCAGATTCACTATCGATGTCTCCTCTTCAGCATCCTGACAGAATTAAATCCATTCTCAAACACTGAGAGCCTATGGGTGCCATGCACTGGTCCCAAGGCTGACAGTAATAAACAAAAGAGAGCCCCTGCTCCCATAGGACATATAGTGTACCAGGAAAGACCATGAAGACCCGCAAAAAAATATTTTTTAATTTAAAAATACTTCACATGTCAGTGGGTGATGAATACCTAGAGGAAAATGACAGAAGTGTAAGTGAACAGAGACAGAGAGGCAGCAAGCCACCCCGATGCACTGAGACTCTTATTGAGACAGAAATTTGTCTAGCTGAAGCAGACAGAGTTCTTAATGTGAATTAACTCTATTAATCATTATGAAATCATATGATACAGATACTGTGATAATCCACACTTTGTGGCTAGGGAAGCTGAAGCACAAAGAAGCTGAACAGCAAACCAACAATACCTCTTGGGCACAACGGGCAAGGGCAAGGTTTGAGCCCTGGCAAGTTGGCCCAAGCCCATATGTTTATTCACCATACCTTGCCAACTCTCTGAGGATGGATCATTTCAGGCAGTGAGAAGAGGTCTTGACCTGTCTGAGGGCTTGACATGTCTGAAAGCAGCCATGGGGCAAGAGAGGGAAGATTTATAGAGCCGTGTCAGAGAGTTGGCAGAGCAGATCCCATGGGGGCCTGAGAGCCACTGTGGAACTTTGGAGTACTCTGAGTAAGATTGATGCCATTAGAGGATTTTGAGCAAAACAGTACCATAAATTTTCCACGGTTGGAAAAAAAAGAATCCCCTTTGTTCATTGGATGGAGTATGATACTTAAGGAGAGTATGCTTGATTTCTGTTGCTGCTAGAACAAATTACCAAAAGTGTACTGGCTTAAAAACAACACAAATTTATTACCTAACAGTTAGTTCTGTAAGTTAAAATTTTTGACACAGCTCTCACCAGACTAAAATTAGGGCTTAGGCAGGGCTGCCTTTCTGCCTGAAGGCTCTAGGGGGAAATCCATTTCCTTGCCTTTTCTGGCTTCTTGGGTCCATTACATTCCTTGGACCCTTGTGACTTTCCCCATCTACAGAGACAGCAAAGGTGGGTGTGATCAACTCATCTCATCCTTCTGACCCGCTCTTCTGCCTTTCTCTTCCACTTTTAAGGATCTACATAACTACATTGAACCCCCCCAAATAATGCAGGGAATCCCTATCTCAGGGTCCCCTTTACCATGTAAGATAACATAGTCACAAGTTTTAGGAAGTGTTAGCTATTGCAATAGTACAGGTGCCTACTGCCTGAATAATTATCTTCCGCTTTTATTCTTGAATAATGCACATTCTGCATTTAACATAAATGACTTCATTTGGATCTTATGAAAACAGTAGCACATAGGCACTACACCATCACTGCTGTGCACCCATGCCTTTTCTACTGCACTGTGTACAGCAATAATAGAAATAAGGACAAGGTTTCAAAGGGATTTAAAAAATAAATAAATAAATAAAGCCCTATTGGGATAGGAGTCCAGGAGGTGTGCATGAGATAGGGGAAGCTGGAAAGCCTACAGTTCTTCCCAGATGAGTTGATTTTAAAGCAGGGATTAAAGGACAGTATAAAGATCTCTGCAAAGAAATCAGCCTGATTTACCAGCCCCCCCACTTCCAAATAATTTTGTCATGTTGAAATCTATTATCTACAAACGCTCTTGCTACTCATGTTGATGTTCTCACTGTAACAAACCAGAGTATTAAGCTTTCTGGACAGCCAGCTGGACACAAAAGATAGATGGAGAATAAATACATAAACACTTTTTTCCCTCGACCTATTTCTAACAAGCTATTTATTAGTTATTTCAATAAAAAACTCATTAAGGGTTTTCTTCCCCAACTGACTTACTCCATTTCTTTCTTGCTGTCTAATCTGCCCTTTTACTCGAATTCACCGTTGTTTAATGTGTTCAAGCTTCAAACTGTAGTGTTACCCCAATCAGATCAAATAATGCCTCAATCACTCACTTTCAGAGCTTTCCTAATTAGGCACTTATCTCCTCTTCACAGAAATGCACCATTAGTGTGCTTGTTTCTATCCCATCAGGAAAGCAACACAGGTGAGTGTGGGCAATCTGGCTGGAGCTCCTGCAACAAAGGACTCCAGAGGTGCACAGCAAAGCGATGTTGTTTGGAGAACTGGAGGAAGGGTGTTCTGTTGTCTTTTGCTTTGTCGCATGATAGTGCTTATGCCTGGGCATAGAACTAAGTTTATAGAAAGCCCCACCTGGTACTGCTCTGTACTTACCTATTTCTACTCTCAAGGGAGTTGTGAGGGGAGAATGAAGGACATAGCTAAGGTCAGGGTCAGGGATTCTGGAGTTTGAGAAATCATTAGAGAGCCCTCTTCTCCTGCTATAAAGTAATTATCATTCTTGAAAACTAGACGCCAACCTGACTAAATTCATGGGGAGGGGTTCTTGAAGGATTTCATTGGGGGAAGAGAGATAATTTAGCTATTAATATTGTGTTCTCCTGGGAGGACAACTTGGAATGTTTCCCGAACACAGTCAGAGAGACAAAGTGTTCTCAGGGCCAGCAGAGGATGGTCACCTCTGAATTTCCAGGCGACACATGAATCATCACCTTCTCCCTCAGAACCTCAGGGTTGTATGATCCGATCTGTCTTCCAACTTTGATTCAGACCAAACTATAAACAACCCTTTTCTAAAGGTGTCCCCCTCAGTTCTAAGAAAATCTAAAACTATAACCTAATAGAAATTTAGGAGAAAAATAAGCCCTAAGCTCACACTCATTGGAATACAATGAATGACTTCTGGTTTTCTCTTATCTTGCTCACTGGACTGAAAGAGTGAAAAAGAAAAAATAATTGCTTTACAAGGAGCCTGTGTGAGAAAGGACAGAACCATGTCACCTTAGGTCTGGCAGGAGCCAGTAGCAGGCTACATCTATTAACATATTTTAGTTAGAGGAGATTCCTTCCTGGAGAACACCAGTGGTAAAGTGTTTTCACATTTCATTTTTAATACATTACCAGTTTCCATGGAGACCAAGGTAAAACTGCTGCGTAGATTTTTCTTGTAGAAGCCAGCTTGACATCATTAAGCCTGAGGAGGTATTCTTACCTCTGCCTTCCTCCTTTTCCATTTACACCCTTCAATGGGCTCCTCCTGAGGGGCAACAGGTGCTGTGTTAGAACCTCTTGGAACACACCACTGGAGGCTAGCTCCTAAGATGTGAGACCCAGAGCAAAATAAAAATGCAGCCTCCTTGATTTAAAATGTGTTATTCAAGATGCTAAAATAGGGTGGCTATTTGGTTAAGGCGGCTGGATCCCACATGGCCAACTGTGCTGTTGAGTGCTGGACTCAGCAGCTTGAACAAACACCAGATGCATGTGTGTGCATGTCTAGAATTCTGGAGGAGAAGGGACTGTGGTGTGGCCACCCTCCCTGAGGGGATGCTTTCTCACTTTCTCTCTCTCTAGCAAAGCACATATACCCTCTAGCAAAAGGGAAAAAAATTAAAATATAAAGCCTTACCATTCCACGGTCTCACTCTCTCTAACTTGTCATGGTAAGACAGGAAGAGACTGAGGCGAGGGACATTTCAACACCTTCAGCAGCGCAGGAGGTGGCAGAAAGACTGTGTCTAAGTCAGTCAGAATCAAAATGGCGCCCAGAACACAGCTGCCCAACCTTCAAGCTAATTATACCCACATTCTACTGCATCAGCACCTAAAATGGCACTCCCACGTGAGCCATGACAGCTTACAACTACCATGACAACGGCCTAAAGCAAGGAAAGAAGAGGAGCCCAGGTTCCAGGAAAACCACCACCCTTTTCCCTGCAAAGTCATGAAAAAAAAAAAAAAAAAAGCCAAAAAAACACTGCTTACTTAGCCTGGCATTAAGCCACGCACATAAATAAGCTAAATACCTACCAAAGCTCAGGGCTGCCCTTGTATGGGATAGCCCTTCTATCTTACCTTTTGGGTAACCTTTCTCTTCCTCCTCAGAGGCTCACAGCCAGGGAAGCAGTGGGCAGCTGTAGCTCATCCCAGTCTAATTCCCTAATCCAGTCCACCTGAGAAGGGGGCGGAACTGTTCACCCGTCTCCCCTCACAGGCTGCTCTACCTAGGAAGTAGTTTGCTCTGAACATTTTCTTTAATACACTTGTTTTCACTCTCTCAAAGACTTGCTCTTGAATTCTTTCCTGCACAAAACCAAGAACCCTTCCACCCCCCACCCCACCCCACCTCCTGGTGGAGACCCTCACAGTTAAGTCTCCCTGGTAACAATGGTGTTTTATTTTTTATTTCATTTTATGTTTTCTGTAGGGCGCATGCACTCACTAGAGAGAGACAGAGAGAAACAAAGAGAGAGAGCATTCCCCCGGCAAGGAGGGGGTGGGGAAAATGATTGCATTGCAATCTCCTCTTCTCTTCTAAGGATTTTGGGCATGCACACACACAGGTAGCATGTTTTTCAAGCTGCTTGGAACTTGAACTATGCAGTTGGCCACATGGGATCTAGCCAACCCTACCCACCAGGTCTCCGGCTGGCCTAGTTATGTGTATTTTTTTAAGTGTCATTTCCTTTCTATGTTGAAAGCAAATTCTCATTCAAAAAGAAAGTATGGGCTTTTGGAGTTCTCATGGACCTTCATTCACTTTTACTTTATATTCACTCTGAAGCTCATGAACTCCTAGGCTTCATGGGTCCACTGAAATGCTGTGCTTGTGTGGTGTGGCTAACATCAAGTGATCATGAGATGGTACAGAACAGTGGACACGTGTATTATTCACCTCTCTTCTACACATGCACATGGTCCATTGTCTCATCAAACTTCACTTAAAAAACACAAGCTGGAGGATAAAATTAGTGAGCCACTTCCATGGCTTAGCAGTTAAGGGAGATGGATCCCACATGCCTGAACATGGTTCAAATCCTGGCCTCAACAGCTTGAAAAATACCCTGGACGTGTGTGCACATATATGTCCAAAATCCAAACAAGATGGAGAAATGGAGGAGAAAGGATTGTAATATGACCATGCCCCAAAGAGAGGGGTGCTTTCTCTCTCCTCCCAACCCGGCTTCTCTGTTTCTCTCAAGTGTACATGCCTTTTGGCAACTTTTTAAAAATGATAGAATTACTAAGTATTTTAAGATTGCAACAACAGTGCATTAAACCCCATGAGTAGAGCTCTTTAGATGCAGGGATTATGTGAAATCAGCCCTGGGTTGGACGACCTGGGTTGTAATTTTTACTCTACCCCTGCATTCCCAGGGGAGGGGGGTAGTTGGAAATGACTGCATTGCAATCTCACCAGAAAGACAGAGAGAGATAGAGAGACAGAAAGTGAGGAATCACCCCCCAGGGGGATGACCACACCGCAATCCCTTCTCCTCCATTCTCCACTCAGGATCTTGGACACACACACACATGTGCCCAGCATGAGTTTAAGCCACTGGGTCCAGGACTCGAATCACGGTTGACTACATGGGAGTCCAGCAACATAGCCATTATGCCATCTGCTGGTCCCATAACATACCTATTGAAAACTCAGTTTCCTCCTCTGTAAAATGAGGGCAGTGCCTCAAGGCACTTTTAAATATGAAATCTTTGTGCTTTGGGATTTGTGACTAACTCAAGCCCTGAGAACTGGTTTAGGTAGCCTAGCACAAAGGATCTAAGGGAGCCACTGCCCAGCTGTGGGCTTGAATGGTTTTAGCAGCTGGATGTTGAAGAATCTGACTAACACCTGAGCTTTCTCTATCCTCTCCAACTCCCATTACAGCTCTGGGTTTGACAAACTTGCCTGACGTAAGACTTCTTTGTGATATTTGTCTAAAGGAATCCTGACCCTCTTTCCCCACTCCCCAACCCAGTGCCCCAGAATCACATTCAGTAGCTATTCTTATCTTCAGGCACGTTTCAGAAACCTGAACATCTGATTAAAAAATTCTTGCAATGAGCAATAGAAAAAATTTTGATAGATGCGCATTTTAACTGAAAGCTGACATCTTGTCTAACCAGGAGACTGATAATTCAGTTAACATTCAGAAAACTCCACGATCTGTGTAATAATGCAGTCTTAGTTCCAACAGAGTTAGGCTCAAGGTGGGCCAAAACAGATACAGTAGCAGAAATGAGTATAGCTTATTAGCAGGACAGGAAGGAGGCCACCTGTCTAAAGAGGAGGTTCTTAAACTATGGTCACAAAGAACTTATCAAACCATACTGTCATCAAACTAGCCTCTGCCATTAACATACAAGAGCTTGGAAGGCTTTTTACTTTCCATCAAAACAAAACAAAAGTGAGATTTCTTACAAGTAAAGCTACTACACAATCTAATTGTTCAATTTCTTTTCCCCTCTGCTTGATTTGCCAACATGGGCATAAGCTGCTATGTCTTAAACCTACTGGTTGATTTAGGCCAAATTTAAGTTCTTTAGTGGATCAAAGTCAGTGAAGTTGGTTGTTTGGTTCCCTCTTCTAAAGATAGAGGTGATTGACTGAAATGTTTCACTGTGAAACTAATTGTAGAGACCTCATGTAGACATAGTTTAAGATTGTTCTTTGCTAATGTCTCTTCTCAGCTGGAAATGTCTCCAGAATACTGAAACCTATTTCCAAGAAATCAATACTGAAAAATGAAAAGAACAGTGATAGAGTGGAATGCATTGCCTCAGCGCGGGGCCTGATCGAAGCACAGATACGACTTGAAACTTGATTCGCTCCTTAAACAGGATCAGTGGCCTCCCCTTTCCCCTAGATAATGATTCTATCTGAAGTCATGTCGCAGAAACCTCTGTAAGAATACATCTTACCAATTTGACCATAAAGATGCTGTTTATTCCTTAAGTGGAAAACAGCTATGCTGTCTGCCCAAGTATGTGTTATATGAGTTAAGGAATGGGTAGGTGGGTCATTAAAAAAATTGCAGTTGGGGAAAAGCAGACTCCCTAGGGAAGCTTGTGTATGTGCACATTGTGAGGATAAAACTCACAGAGATAAAATTCATCCAGTGAAATCCTGAGTATGTTATTATTAGCTCAGCTTTATCTTTTACGTTGACTGATAACTCGTTTGGCACCTCTGTGCTTTTTCTTGGAGAAGAGAAAAATCAGTAGTTCCCTGTCAAAATTATAGCTGTAGTAGGTTTGGTCATTTATGCTTGTAAGGATTGCCCTTCATCCACCTACCTACTGGCGGAGAGCTGAAATTTATGGGAAACAGAAGCTCACAATAAAAAGACAAGCTTATTTTTATGGCTTGGTTTTAATATATTCCCCAAAGAATGAAAGTTATTATCTCATTAAATTTCTGCAGTTTGGTTTTAGTATTAAATATTAAATAAATATTATGAATTTACAAATACTGATTTTGGCAGAAATTTCCACAGCCTCAGACTGAGCTTATATTTGAATCTGCTGATTTTGCTATAGGTTTGTTCTTTTGGAAAATATTTTATTACTGCATTTTCTCTATTTCTGGGCTTGTAGAAGCAGCTAAAGTCCTTAAAATAATTAAAGTTTAAAGTGCCCTAACCCAGTTTCTTACCCCTGCCACTACTTTCTTAGAAATAAAGTGGGCTCATTATATTTTTTTTGGGGGGGGGAGAGGTTTTTCGCTATAGAGCGTGTGCACTCGCCAGATAGAGAGAGAGAGACAGAGAGACAGAAAGCGAGAAATCACCCCCCAGGGGGGATGGTCACGCCGCAATCTCTTCTCCTACATTCTCCTCTGGGGATCTTGGGCACACGCGCCTGGCGTGAGTTTGAAGCCACCGGGTCCAGGATGCAAACCGCAGTCAACTATGTGGGAGTCCAGCGACATAGCCATTATGCTAACTGCTGGTTCCCAGAGTGGGCTCATTATTTTAATAAATAAAAATTGAACACCTACTATGTGGCAAGAGCTATTTTAAACATTACAGGATAGGTGGCACCAGGCGGCATCATGGATAAGGTCCTGGATTCCCACATGGTCGATTATAGTTCAAGTCCCAGATCTTATGGCTTACTTTCTCACTTTACTTCTCTCTCTCTCTCTCTCTCTCTCTCTCTCTGTCTGTCTGGTGAGCATATGTGCCCAATAGCAAATTTAAAAAAAAAAATTGCAAGATGTACAAAATAGTCTGTTACATTCAGAGAAGGAAGGTGAAATACACAAGTAAACAAACTGATTCATTTCAGTCATAAAGGATTTTTTTTTAGAATTTTTAAAATTTAACTTTATTCATTCATTTCAATTTGACTAGAGAGCGAGAGAGAGGGGTGGGAAGTGAGAAAGCAAGCCACCAGGTCTAGCACTCAAACCGCGAGCAGCTAGCG
>NW_006160045.1:2581360-2583966 GCF_000334495.1 Tupaia belangeri chinensis
AGACAGAGAGACAGAAAGCGAGAAATCACCCCCCAGGGGGGATGGTCACGCCGCAATCTCTTCTCCTACATTCTCCTCTGGGGATCTTGGGCACACGCGCCTGGCGTGAGTTTGAAGCCACCGGGTCCAGGATGCAAACCGCAGTCAACTATGTGGGAGTCCAGCGACATAGCCATTATGCTAACTGCTGGTTCCCAGAGTGGGCTCATTATTTTAATAAATAAAAATTGAACACCTACTATGTGGCAAGAGCTATTTTAAACATTACAGGATAGGTGGCACCAGGCGGCATCATGGATAAGGTCCTGGATTCCCACATGGTCGATTATAGTTCAAGTCCCAGATCTTATGGCTTACTTTCTCACTTTACTTCTCTCTCTCTCTCTCTCTCTCTCTCTCTCTGTCTGTCTGGTGAGCATATGTGCCCAATAGCAAATTTAAAAAAAAAAATTGCAAGATGTACAAAATAGTCTGTTACATTCAGAGAAGGAAGGTGAAATACACAAGTAAACAAACTGATTCATTTCAGTCATAAAGGATTTTTTTTTAGAATTTTTAAAATTTAACTTTATTCATTCATTTCAATTTGACTAGAGAGCGAGAGAGAGGGGTGGGAAGTGAGAAAGCAAGCCACCAGGTCTAGCACTCAAACCGCGAGCAGCTATGTGGGAGTCCAGCACCCTTAACCACCACACCACCTGCCAACCCCTCAGTCATAAATGATATTTAAAAAAAGCAATGGAGGAGGCGGCCAGCAGTGCATCCCAAATGTGTTTATATGATGCTCTGCATCAATAATGATCGTATCTGCAGAGCACTCGAGTAAAGGCACAGGCTGTGCATGGCTGGGGTACTCTGGCTGCCCAGGCTTTCCTTGGGGCTGAGGGACCACTATGGCAGCAACCTTTTACCCCATTAACCACACATCAGTGCTGAGGTGCACTGACTGGGACAGCAGGTGACTGAGGTGAGAAGACAGGATTCTGTTAGATAGGACTACCACGGAAGGCTTTTCTGAGGAAGTGACATTTGACCTGAAACCCAAATGATGAGAAAGAACCTGTCATATGTGGGTCTGGGCATAACAGCACGTGCAAAAGCTCTGAGACAGAAAAGAGCATAGAATGTTTGGGAAACAAAAAAAAACGGTGAAGCTGGAGGATCCTGAGAGGGAAAATTGGAAAGTTAAAAAGGGAGTAGTCAGAGGGCAGCTCCCCCAGGGACCTGTGAACCATTGTAAGGATTTGAGATTGATTGGAATTACAATGGGAGCCCCAGAAGGATTTTCAGCAGAAGGGTGACATGAACTGACTTACTTTTTAAAGTCATTCTTGCTTGTGTGGAAACTGGACTGATGATAACAAAAATAGAATCTGCGAGAACAGTTAGTGAAAAAAAAGAATGCTCAAATTGGATTACCTGGCTTTTAATTGCCTTCTTTACAAAACTTGCCTAAGTTATTTAGCTTCTACTTGTATGTTTTACAATCTATAGAGATAACAACAATTAATTTATATATCTGCAAGAGATAGGATTAGAATTAAGTGAAATAATATAAATAAGAGGACTCGGAAAAATACAAAGCATTGTTCTCCACAGTGGATGTTCTAATTTACATTCCCAGCAACAGTAGAGGAGAGCTCCCTTTTCTCCACAGCCTTCCATAATTATTCTTTATTTATTTTTTTTCTTTTTTTTTTTTTTAGGGTTTTTTTTTTTTTTTTTTGCTATAGGGCGCATGTGCTCACCAGACAGACAGAGACAGACAGAGAGACAGAAAGTCCCCCAGGAGGGATGATCATGCTGCAATCCCTTCTCCTCCATTCTCCTCTCAGGATCTTGGGCATGCATGCACACGCGCCCGGCGTGATTGCAAAGCCATGGGGCCCGAGACGCGAACCGCAGTCGACTACGTGGGAGTCCAGCGACATAGCCATTACGCTAACTGCTGGTTCCCCCTTACTCTTTATTTTTTAATCTTAGCCATTCTAACTGGGGTTAGGTGGTGTCTCACTGAGGTTTTGATATGCATCTCTCAAATGATAATAGATGTTGAGCATTTTTTCTTATGCTTCTTGGCTGTTTATTATGACTTCCCTAAAGGTTTCTGTTCAGCTCATTTACCATCTTTTCATTGAACTGATCTTTTATTTTTTTCAGGTGAACTGCTTGAGTTTCCTGAAAGACCTACAAATAGAGCTGATGATTCAGCAATTCTACTTGTAGCTATCTATACAAAGGATGAGTGCACTCACTTGAAAAAACAATTGCACCTCCATGTTGATTGCAGCATTAGTTGCAATTGCTAAGATATAGAGTCAACCCAAAAACTCGTGAACAGATGAATGGATTAAAAACCACAGAATATTACTCAGTCATAAAAAACAGTGAGACCCTGGTATTTGATAGAGAGTGGACAAATATGGAAGACCTACTGCTAAGTGAAACAAGCCAGACTATGAAAGAGAGGCTTTGTATGCTCCCATTCAATATATACCAAATAGGTCCACTCTATGGTAGAAACTTAGATTGGAAGGTATAAAAGTATAGCGAGCAGCTGTGGATACTAGAGATAGTGTGGGAAGAAAGTGGGAAACAGGAAAGAG
>NW_006160045.1:2583985-2624474 GCF_000334495.1 Tupaia belangeri chinensis
AAAGAGTGAAAGGGAGTGAATCAAGGGGAAAAAGAAAAACATTTAAAGGACACAAAAATGGAAAATTATCTATTGATGATAGCATGTATGGTAATACCTTTATTGAAGCAATATACAGTGTGTTCAGGATGGTAAAATTCATTTGGCATATTGTAATGGCACACAGTGATTGAACATAAAAGTAATAATAATAATAATAATACAAAGCATTTAATGCATCTAAAGATTAGGATACCCAGGTCCAGAAGGTGGCATGGAGGTTGAGGTATTGGACTCCCACATGGTTGACTATGGTTCAAGTCCTGAACCTGGTGACCTAGTGGCTTGTTTTCTCACTTACTTACTTCCTCTCTCTCTCATATCAAAATTGAAAAATGATAATAATAAATAAAATAATTATTTTTTAAAAAAGATTAGGATACCCATCTCTAATCTTTCTAACTTGCCCTGAAATACGTCTAATATTACCTCTTTCTCTGTACCCTTTAAGCTCCCTAGCCATTAATTCTTCTGAAACTACAATGATGTACTGTCATAAAAAACACAGTTTATACTGTATAGTATCATCCTGGAAACTCATAATCACATAACATAGTCCTAAGAGCATTGCTCGAAAGATATGTATCTATGAAGAGGGCTAGTATTTGGTGATCTATTCTCCATATTGAAACTGTTTGGATGTTACTCACCAAAACACCATTTTAGAAAATGAAAACACACTGTCATATATATATATAGTGTGTGTGTATATTAAATATATACACACACACATATACATTAAATGTGCACAGAGTCTTTGTGAGCCAGAGAAGTAAACATTTCAATTAAGGATATAGATGATTGGGGCTGTCAAGTGGTGTAGTGGTTAAGGCACTAAACTCCCACATAGCTGACCACAGTTTGAGTCTCAAACCTAGTGGCTTGAAAATCATGCTGGGTACATGGGCAAGTATGTCCAAAATCCCAGGAGAAGAATGGAAGAGAAGGGATTGTGGCATGGCCACCCTCCCTGGGGGTGGGAGTGGGGGAGACTTCTCACTTTCCCTTGCACCCTATGGCAAAAAATGTAATAGAAAAAAAAAATTTGGATGATCATCTCCACAACCAAAACTCACCCTGTGTAAAGAACAACCTAGCAGGGGCCAGCAGATGGCATAGCAGTTACATCATTGGACTCCTATTTGGCTGTCCATAGTTTGAGTCCCAGATCCTGTGGCTTGAAAATCACTGGCACATGTGCATGTATGCTCAAGATCCTGAGAGGAGAATGGAGGAGATATAATCATGTCATGGTCATTCCTCCCAGGGGTAATTACCTGGGGATAATTTCTCACTTTCCCTTTACTGTCTCTGTCTCTGTCTCTCTCTCCAGCAAGCACACATGTCCTAAAACAAAAAACACTAAAATAAAATAAAATAAAATAAATAAAATAAAATAAAATAAAATAAAATAAAATAAACAAACAAAAAAAACCCTGGCAATCAGAAGTTCATAATGACTTGTCCCAGCCCCATCACTAAATCAAACTCCAGGTTCACTCATCTTCAAATTCATTCATTCAACCAACACCTAAGTCAGCCCAGAGCACGAAGTTTTCTCATTTAACTTTTGGGCCACCCTGTAAAGTAATTGCAATGTCTTCCAGTTCACAGATTAAAAAACTAAGACTTTGAGAAGACAGATAACGCAACAAAGAATACTGCCATTTAGTGGTAGTACAGACCGCACCCAAAGCCCAAGGGTGCTTCTTAGGCCAATCTGAGGATCCAAACCCAAGGTCAGCCATGTGACTTCCAGCACACAAAGCCCAAAGCCAGTCTGCAGCCCTCTCTGCAGTCTAGACTATACGTTGCTTCTGACTGCAGCTAGAGGGAGGAGATGGGCAAGTCACGAGAAGGAGCACAAAGCTGAATGTAAAACAAAGGAAAACTCCAGAGCAGAGGAAAACTAAGATAAAGGGCTAGTCTTTGAAAACCAGTGCATTTCTCCTCCAATGTGCGAAAGTAATTGTAAGATTCCAAAAATGAATCACACACACTTGCTCAGTGATAAAGAAAATGTAATTTACTTTATATTTCCTGTACTCTCATTTTCGAGTGAGTGGGCATAGAAGCCACGTAGCAAAACAATCCAGTATAATTCAGTTTGAAATGGTGAGTGGATATTAACACAACCCTTTCCAGTCAGAGGGGACACACACACACACACACAGACTCACCTTCCTCAAGCATGCAGAGTGAGAAGCCACAGGCTTCTCACCAAAGGGAAAATGACCAAGAAAGTGAAGTTCAAATTCCATGGTGCTGCTGCCCTTGCCCAGTCACATCCTCATCCCCCTATCTTTCTACCAATATACCCCCCACCACTATACCCTACCACCACTATAACCTCCACCACCAATCCTGTACCACAATACTCCCCACCACCATACCCTCCCATGCCCTCAACCCTCAGGCCCCTCCATATTCAACTTAATACAAGAAAATTAGAAATGCTTTAAAGAGGCCAGCAGGTGGCATAGCGGTAGAGGCACTGGACTCCCACATGACCAACCATAGTTGGTTCCTAGACCTGGAAGCTTGAAACTCACACTGGGCCCAGTGCCCAAAATCCCAGGAGGAGAATGGAGGAGAAGGGACTGGATGTGATTTCTCACTTTCCTTCTCACTATCTCTCTGTCTCTCTCCGGAAAGTGCACGAGCCCTAAGGCAAAAACCTAAAAAAATAAAATAAGAAATGCATTCAAAAGGAGGCATCTGAGACTCATTACAGCTTAAAACATGAGTCCCAGAGCCAACAGGTGGTGTCGTGGATGGAGCATTGATTCCCACATGGCCCACAGTACAAGTCTCAGACCTAGTGACTTAAAAATCACGCCAGGCATGTAAGTGTGCATCCCCAGGATCCCAGAAGAATAATGGAGAAGAAGAAATCGTGGTGTGGCCATCCTTTATGAGGAGTGATTTCTCACTTCCCTTCTCATTGTCTCTCTCTAGCAAGCATACATGCCCTATGACAAAAAAACTAAAAAAAATAAAATAAAAGTTAAATAAAACATTTAAAAATAGTGAGTCCCCAGTAAACTTTTCTCAGTAGTCTTTTGCTCTCTTTGGAATCAGAATCTTAAGGAAAATGCCCTATTTGTTGAACGTAAAGAAGAGGGATCGCATCTCCCATCTGCCTAAATCTGCCTGTTTAGTTCCCTCCCTCAGTCCTTCAGGAAAACAGAACGGTTCTCCTCCCTTTCCCTTCCCTCTGTTCTTCTCCCTTGCCCTCCCCTCTCACTTTCTCTTCCTCTACCCCCTCTTTCTCTTTTTTCTTTTTTTTGGAGAGGTTTTTGCCATAGGGCGCATGAGCTCACCAGACAGACAGAGACAGAGACAGAAAGCGAGAAATCGGCCCCCAGGGGGAATGACCACACCGCAATCCCTTCTCCTCCATTCTCTTCTTGGGATTTTGGGCACCCACGCACATGTGCCCAGCGTGAGTTTCAAGCCACTGGGTCCGGGATGCGAACCACAGTCGATTACATGGGAATTCAGTGACATAGCCATTACGCTAACTGCTGGTCCTGTACCCCTCTCTCTCTTACACACAACAACAGATGTTGCCAGACTTTCATTCTGTCCTCCAAATCCAAGACAATTAATATTTTCTAAAGAAGAGGAGAAAAACAGTAAGTTACCTCCACTTACTTCCCTTACTCCTAGATATACACACAGATATTTTTAATACCAACATGCCCTCTAGGATAGCACTTATTACTCTGGGCCTGCTAGGAGAATGATTTCAGCACTTTAGAAGGTTAGGTCAATGTCTTCTACAGTTCCGTACATCAACTTCTTGTGGCCGGCCCACCTTTTATCACTAGTATTTAAAGAGGCAATAAAAAGTGGTAACTCTAAAAACCTGAGCGATTAAAAACTTGGTTATTTTGCAGTGATGTGCTGGCTTTGAGACTAAGTTTCTCTATTTCTTGCCCAGATCATTGAAAAAGCGACATTTCTCTTTTTCTTTCTTTTTATTTATTTAGGTTTTTCACTTTCTTATTCATGATAGAGAATATGTGTGCACATAGAGTTGAGAGAGGGAGAGAGAGAGAGACAGAGGAAGTAAAAGGAGGAGGGAACCCCCCCCACAGGGTCCTCTCTCACTGCAATGTCCTTCCCACAGCTCTCAAGCTTACCAGGATTTTGGCTGCACACATATGTACCCAGAGTGTTCTTAGGTCAACCTGGGGATCCAAACACAAGGTCAGTTGTGTGGCTTCCAGCAATTGCAGTTCAGTTTGTTACCAACTACACCACCAGGCTGGGCTGAGGCCATTCCTATTGATGAGAAAGTATCCCATTACTTTCTCACTTGAGACAGTCACATGAGCACACAGACTCAGAAGTCAAAGTGTGGTTCATGTGACAAACATTTCTCGATAACATTCCTTCCCATCCTCCCTCATTCTATTCCAGCACAGAACAGGGATTACAACTGACACACCCACAGAAAAACCCTTCAGTCTAATGTGTTCTTGAGTCACTTTCAGTCACTTTCATTTGCCCATAAGAGCCCATTTGGACTGAGCATCCTCTCAATTCAAAGACACTGTTTTTTGAGATAAAGTATTCAACCATATGCCTTTAGCTGCTTGGATGCAGTTCCTTGGAGCCCTCCTATTCATCCACCTCCCACCCTGCTTGGCTATCCTTCCATTCCTGTAGTCACTTGGTGAGCCAGAGAAGCCTGTTATGGGCACCTCCCATGTGGTAGATACTGGACAATCTCTGGGCCATAGAGGTAAACTGTCTCTGATTTCCAGAAGTCCAGAGCCGAAATGGAAGACAGATTTAAAAAAAAAAAAAAAAGAAAGAAAGAAAGAAAACCTACCATAATAATACACCTGTGGAAGAGGTAGTAGCATCATAAGATGCTACTGGAAGATGATGGAGAAATTAACAGCCCCGGTGAATCAGAAAAGGCCTCTCCTAAAAGATGGTCTGAGACAATGGGACTCTCACCAGGTGGGAACACAGAGAGAGCATAGGAAACCAACACTGGTCCATAACTACAGAGGTCAGACTCTGGGCATTCTTATCCTCTTGGTTTCAGCAATGGACAGCTCCAAGTGGTCCACTCCAAGTCTCCACATTTGACTTAGTCTCTGTACTTTGACAACCATGTATCTGGCCTTGGAGGAATCCTCCCACTTAAGCCTCTTATGTTTTGTTCTCTCTGACTTCACTTCAAAATAAAATCAACCTTTGTTCTGAGAGCATCCTAATTCTTCACTTTAAAATTTCCCTTGCTGAAAGTACCCAAACAATAAAGATTTGTAGGAAACAATAGAAACATTGTCTCAGCTAATAATGTGTGTAAGCAATCACTAACTCTCATGGCAGTAATCATACTAGCACAGGGGAGCATGAGTAAGCTTAAATATAATAAATACAGCTTTTTTCCCCAAAAATCATTAGTGTATGTTCAATGGTCAATTATTGGGTCATCAAGAAAGTCATGATGCATTTTTGCATAGAAAAACAGAAAAATGTGTCATGACTTCCCCGATGACCTAATAATATTGTTTAGGAGGCCATAGCATAGAATGCTCTACCCAAGAGATAAGGTCTAGGACCATAGTTCTCAACATTTACTCCACACTGAAACCACCATGGGAGCTCTTTCTGTAAGAAGCGCCTCGAAAGCTGTTGAGTCACGGCCAAAAAAAAATCCTTTAGTCATTATATGAGAAAGCTGAGAGTTAGCCTCACTCTCAGGACCATTCTGACCAAACTCACTGGGCACCAGAGGCAAGAGAGTGGTTTTCCTGAAGCAGCTGAGCAGTGGCTTGCTACTTGTGATGGGTCTCTGGTCATCAATGGATTTCCGCTGTGTAGAACACACCAGAAATTTGTCATCACCACTCCCACAAAATTAATATTAGCAAAGTAAAAATCCCAAAGCACCTCACTGATGCTTACATTAAGAAAAAGAAGTTGTAGAAGCCCAGACACCAGGAAGGTGAGATCAACACAGAGAAATAGGAGATTATAGATCACTATCTGTGGATCAGAAAGCTGTGGACTTGAAAATTTTACCAGAACTCAAAGCTGTTCCTCAGCCCCGGGGCTACCTGAAATCCATGTTTGCCATTAAAAATAGAGTTTATTCTTACAAATTGGTGCTCTAAATTTCTTGCCAAGAACCTGATTAAATAACCAGTGCCACAAGGCAATGGAAACCAGTGTCTGAGGTGGAGCCTGTGATTTTTCCCCCGGGTAAAGTTGGCCCTCAAGCAAGCAGGAAAAAATACCAGTTTTGGAGAACCTGGCCCCAGAATGAGGAGACCAGCGAGGTTCTGCTCCTGGAATGACAGTGAGTAAACATCTCTGCTAAGTACTGGTCCCTGATCTGTAAAATGGGAATAAACCTGATTGTTTACAAGGTTACTATTTTGTGAGTGTTTGGGTAGAAACACTTTGTAACTGCCAGGATTGATTGATTGATTGATTTGGAGATACTTTGCTATAGGGTAGGTGTACTTGCCAGAGAGACAGAGAACAAGAAATCTCTTTCCAGGGGTGATGGCCATGCTGCAATCCCTTTTCCTCCCAGGACTTTGGGCACACACGTACGCATGCCCAGCATGAGTTTCAAGCCACTGGATCTGAAACTCAAACCACACTCAACCACGTGAAACTTCAGCACCTTATTAACTACCACGCCACATGCTGGCCCCTCAAGAATCCTTTAGAGAGAAGATGCTGCTGCCAATCAATTGCTACCCTCTTAATTTATGTATTGGGTTATGGGGACATGAACTGTCATGTTATATCTCATAGTTGTTTACCTCACTGCCTTGGAAGGAAATGGTGTATTGATAAAAAGGAGCAACACAGAGGACCATGTTTGTGGCAGAGTTGCTAATGTCACTCCTACCCGCTAATTATGAGATGCAGGGAGAGGTCAACCAGGCCATTGTACAGTCTGTATCTGGAGGGAGTAGACCTCAATATACAGATGGGGCAAATGCCTGTGTAGAACTTGAATGAGACTGCCACTTAAATGCTTTCCAAGTCTTCCAGTCTTCCCTTTAATACTTACATGGAATGACTCAGGTTTCTATCGCACACCCTGGGAACCCAGTGCTTTCGCTACTTCTGTAGGTTCCCAAGGAATAAGGACTGTGGGGCACAGCTTACGTCCTTTTTTACACCTTTTCCTTCCTTTGAATTTTTTTATGGCCGTCTCCTTTGATTCCCCAAAGCACCACTAACACAACCTCCCACACTTATTAGGTATGATGGTAACAGAAAATAAAGGCCAAACTAGGAACAACTTCAACTTGAAAGTTAGACATTCCACTCCACCCTGTCATGGAACATTTTCCGTGGATGGATTTCTTTTCAGTCTCTGTCTGCTTTCTTATAAGAATATTATTTTTATTCTTATTCTCTATTCTTATTAGTAGTCTCTTTCCTGCCCCACCAGCAGACTCCACCCTGATCTCCAGTTTGCTGCACCTTTTTGCTTTTGTTTTCAGCCTAGATTGCTCATTGAATGTCCAATTTATTTTTCTTTATTTTGTAGATGAAGCCAGTTTGATCTGTACTTAACATCACCCAAGTAGACTGTCAAAGGGGTTTCACTTTTTTGCCTACAAAAGATCCCTTAAGCTCCATCCTGGCACATTCTTAAACAATGGAAATATCTATGCGTAAAACAAAGTATGCTACCTCTGCAGAGGACAAAACATCTACAACTGTTTTGAAAAGTTGTGGCTTTTTTTTTCTTTCCTACCAAAGGAAGGAGAAAAGGCAGGAGTTATTAAAAATTACAACAGTCATTACTTTAAAGCCCATTCCCTCTGATAAGGTAAGAATTGTGATGTCTTATATGCATTCTGTTAGGATGACATGTGTCGCAGGCTGTGAAAGAATTCACAGACTCGGAGAGTAAGTGGATAGGAAAGGTTTATTATTTTCCTTCCAAGGGAGGAAAGGGGCCTGATGATGACGGCTGAATCATCCCTGAAAGATGGGGGCTAGGAACGATTAAAGGAAAAGAATTTCGGACAGGATGATTACGGTGGTCCTGAGGCAGAATGCCAGGTGGTCTTTTCTATCTGGGTTGTTCTGTTATCTGTGGTTGAGTCCGCCATCCACAGGAGGACCAAGTGCCCAGCTTTCTTCTCTTCTTGCAGGTGGAAATCTTCCTCTGCTCTCAAGGAATTTCTCACTTGGGCATATCCCCTTGCACTGGGACTGGCCAGACTAGGTTTAACACATTAGACCTTTTTCCCTGCCCTGCCAAGAGTACTCAAGACTGCCAGAGACCTTTCCTTCCCTCCAGAAGAGTCCAAGATAAGAGACAAACATCTAAGGGTTGACCCCTAAAAAAGGAAAATGCCTGGGGAGCTCCTAATGGGCCCTTCCCATTAAAATGCTTGGGAGGTATTGAATATGTCTTTTTATTTTCTACTGTTCAATACTCACAAAAAGCCCATTTTATAGATGAGGAACTGAAGTTCAGTGCGATTAGACATTTAGTTCAAGGTGACACAGTTTTCAATTAGAGTTTTGGAACCAGCTATCTAGTTCCCCAATAACTATGCTTCCACCATTTTACTCAGTGGTGTGCTGGTCACATTTAAGAACAGGTTCAGGGCCAGCAGGTGACAAAGCAGTTAGGATGTTGGAATCCCATGTAGCTGACCATTGTTTGAGTCCCAAATCTGGTAGCTTGTTTTATCACTTTCTCTCTCTCTTTCTGTTTCTCCGCCCTATAGCAAGTTAAATAATAATAATAATAATAATAATAAATCAAGTGAAAAATAAATAATTCTAAAAAACAGGCTCTACAGAGGAAAAATCCCTGCTTGGTACAGTTTGTCAATTCCATGGTAAAAATACTCCCACCATAGTCAATTTCAAGATCCCAATGTGGCATGACCGAATACAGAATTGGGGAGAGTTGGATAGTTACATGCTATATAGTAACTCTACCATACAGTTACTACACAAAAGTTCAAGAGATTATAGGAAAACAGAGTAAAATAATTAGTAAGTGGTAAGATTTACATATTAACTACCTGTTTTTAATATAGTAAGTAACAATAAACATATGTTAATTACATAAACATAGCAAATTTGAACAATTTTATTTTTTTATAGTGGCTGTGTATAACAATCATCTTTAATAATTCAAGAAAATTGCTAAAAATTTAACAGTTGTCTTTAGCAAGTCAGTATAAGCCATCTCTAGCACACGTAAAACTGCTTTTTAAGCATACCTTAAGTATATTCCAGATTTAGAGGAATTGGGGAAGAAAATAACATCAAAATGAAAAAAATTGGAAATGTATTCTGTGACGAACTCTCAAGAAGCTGGAGTTGGACATTGGGGAGGATAAACATTTTCTGGTCAATCATATGAGTTGGAGTTTAGATACATTTGTCTTGAGTTTTAGAATTTGATTTACTAGACAAAATGATTAGGGGGAACCATGTGGTTGCCTGTTGGCTGATCATGATGAAGTTATAAATAAAATATGAGTCTAATGACATCTTATCAAGGAAGAAACATGAAATAATAATGAGTGCCATTACTCTGGATTTAGGAAATGTTTAGCTTGGCTTTGGGAGATAGAATAATATCTACTCAAATCCAAATTTTTTTTTAAATTTGCTACCAATTTTTAAATATGTTTATACTTAACATTCAAGATTTCAGTGGCTAAAGACAATAATCCCTCAAAACTTTGTATATCAGTTATTTCTGGTGTGGAGAATAAAAAATGTTGGAGAGGGCAAAGAAAATTTCCTCCTACGCTGAAGCTTCAAGTCTAAATTGGCTAAGATGAAATAAAAATAGACAGATTAATTGTTGAAACCATAATAAATGTACTTGGTCATAAATATATTGATACATGATATACGAGACCTGATGACCCAGGTGAACCATCTGATTTCATGCTTAGTTTTCATAAAGCACAGGCAGTCACAGAAATACGATTGGACAAGGAAGATTTGATCTACTAGTAACAGAACTGGGTGAGGAGTACTCAGCAAGGCATGTCTATTCAGATTATTGGCAGCATACCTTCCTATGGACCAGGATCCTTTCTAGAGCAGGGGTCATATGATCTATAATCAAAAGAGGTAGGTCAGAGGGGATTTTATGGCAGCTTTTATATAGAAAAGCAAGGGAAAACCTATAATAATATTTTTAGCCTGGCTTAAAAATATGGCTGGCTTTGGGAGAAACAGGATTCTGATTTCCTTGAACTACCTTGGGAAGAGAGAGCCTAGTTCCTATGGCTCACTTCAAAGGAGAATGATAATTAAGAGAGATGGGAAGTCAGGAGAAGATCAGAGAGAAACTCTGCTTCTCAGGTCTTTGCTTTAGAGTATTGTTTTCTTAGCCCCAACAAAAAACGGTACCACCTACGCAACTCCTGTTGTCTTGGGTAGGGAAACAGAGACCAAGAGGAGTTACAAGAACAGGCTTGTAAACACAAACCCTGAATTCCAGCATCTGTTTGCCTCACTTATTGACTTTTTAACTTTAGGACAATTAAATTGGCCTTTCTCTGCCTCAGTTTACATACAACCCAAAATATTGATAGTTCCTTCAGACCTATCCAGCTACTTATAAGTATGATAGTGATTACAATGATAAAAGAAGGCAGAGTTCCAGGAATTTAATTCACTTTGAGAAATAATGTGTAAGCACACAACTTTTTGTCAGGTGCTGAGGGTACAGTAAGAAGCAAGGCAGATGAGGTCCCTGCCGATAAGGAACGTTGCTGTCATTTCTCATTCAAGAATATTCATTGGCAAACTTGAGAATTAAAATAATCCAGAGCCATCTAGGACATACAGGATTTACTACACAAGGCTCCCAAAAATCCATTCAATGTGACACCATCAAGCTGGATGGGCTGTGTTTATGTGATTAAAAGAGACAATATACTCAGATAATGATTATTATAATTAAAAGAAGACCCATCATTGGATGGTTTCATTACAAATAGACTGCATAGGGACCAGCAGTTGGCATAATAGCTATGTTGCTGGACTCCCATGTAGTCGACAGCGATTCAAGTCCTGGATCCAGTGGCTTAAACTCATGTCAGGCGTGTGTGCATGCATGCCCAAGATCTCCAGAGGAGAATGGAGAAGGGATTGTGGTGTGGCCATCCCCCCTGGGGGGTGATTTCTCGCTTTCTGTCTCTCTGTCTCTCTCTGTCTTTCTAGTGAGCACATGTGCGCTATAGGAAAAACCACTCAAAAAAAAAAAAAAAAACAAATATAATAATACTTCTGCCTTTAACCAAATCGTAAGAATATAAGCATTAGCTATGAGTTTTATATTATTATTCGTACCCTAAAAATACTTTTAAGTCATTCAATTCTGTGTTTTCCAATAATAATGAGAATATTTGACAATTCTTGATACTGAGACGTGAGAGAACTTTTCCCCGATGCTTGTTAAGAAGACATAATAATAGTAAAAGCATATCCTCAAGAAAATCCTTACAGTACATAGAGTTGTTTCTTTTAACATCACTCAATATAAAGCAATATTTACTTTGTATATTTCGAAGTCAGATAGGGTGATGCCTCCAACTTTATTCTTTTTGCACAGTGTTGCTTTAGTACTGTAGGGTCTTTTGTGATTCCAGACAAATTTTATCATTATTTTTTCTATTTACGTGAAGAAAGTTGCTCATATTTTGATAGAAATTGCATTAAACTTGTAGATCACTCAGGGTAGTATTAATATTTTGGCTATGTTGATTCTTGCAATTCAGGAACAAGTAGTGCTTTCCATTTTTGTGTGTCTTTGTTTCTTTATTTCTTCAATTAAAAAAAAATGCCAGAGGATGCATGTGCTAGGCATAAGGAGACTGAGAGACAGAAAGGGGAAAGAGAGAAAGCAACCCCCCCACCAAGGATCATGTCACAATCCTTTCTTCACTTCTCACTCCTTTAAAGAGTTTTGACATATATGCAAGTGTACCTGGTGTGTTATTATTTTCTCTTATTTGTGAGAGGTTTATGCCATAATGCAAGGGTACTCACTGGAGAAAGAGACAGAGCCAGTGAGAGAGAAAGTGAGAAATCACCCCCCAGGGGATATGGCCACACCACAATTCCTTCTCCTCCATTCTCTTCCTGGGATCTCAGACATACACACACACATGCCTGGCATGATTTTCAAGCCACCAGGTCTGGGACACAAACCACAGTCAGTCATGTGTGAGTCTAGCTATGTAACCACTACGCCTTCAGCTGTCCCCCTCCTGGTGTGTTTTTCAATCTACCAGATCCAGGACTTAAACCATTAGATTGGCCGTATGGTATCCAGCTGCCAGATGATAATTATTTTTTTTTCTTTTTGTTTTGTTTTGAGAAGTTTTTGCTATAGGGCATGTGCATTCACCAGAAAGAGACAGGAAGCGAGAAATCACCCCCTGTGGGGATGGCCACGCCTCAATCCCTTCTCCTCCATTCTCCTCTCGGGATCTTGGGCACACACGCACACATGCCCAGCATGAGTTTAAGCCACCGGGTCTGGGAATTGAACCAGGTCAACTACATGGGAGTCCAGCAACATAGCCATTACGCCAGCTTCTGATCCTAATAATTATATGGTTTTTAAAAGGTCAAGATAAAGGCCTAAAAGCCATTCCACCCTCTCTTATGTGGCTAATGTGGTGACAAGGTTGGTTTCAAGTTAGACCTGCCCTATTTAACCTTGAATATCTGGTTTTCTTTTGCATAACAACATGTTCTGGCTATTGTATGCTCTGTCCAAAACTCTAAAAATCTATTATTACTTGGCTTAATGGCCTGTGTAATCTAATTTAAAATAGAGGAGTGAACTTAAGGTTTTTAGTTTACTGTGAAGGAGGCACTATTAGTGTATTGTTGTTGTCTTGCTATCATCTATCCTTTGTGAGTTTGCTTCAAAGATGCCTGTTTAGGTTGATCCAAAAGGACCTGAGGGAACACAGTAGAGGGACAGGTTATAGGCTTCTGAAAGGCACTGAAATTTACATTTCAACTGAGATCTTACATTTTACCCATGATTGATGTGACCTTGAGCATGTAACCTGATGTATCTGACCCTTAGTCTCCTTACCTCTAAAATGGGAATAGTGACTGTGGTAGGCAGTTCCTGCAGGGACTACTTTATCTGCAGACACAGTGGTTTGTGTCACACATTGATCTGTGTCACCACAGGCCATGACTACAACAAGTCATTTTCCCATTCTTGCCCCCATCAATCCATCCAAAGGTGATACCTAGTTCAATAGAAGGTAACTCAATCCTCTTTTCTAGATAGTAAAACTTGTACAGAGATACAAGAACCTGGGAGTCTTGGAAGCTAAAAATAATAACAAAGCAAACACTAAAAGGGCCTACGGTGTGCTAGACACTGTTCTAAGTATTCTTAACTTGTTTGCATCCCCAGAAATAATCTATGTGTTGAGTTATCACCTCCATTAGTCAGATGAAGAAACAGAGACCCCGAGAGTTTGAGTTGAAGTCAAATTAGTAATAATCCTCTGAGAAGAAGATCTACAAAATCCTGCTGCTCAAGCCTTTGGGCTGCCCAGACTCTTACCCTTTCTAAATCATGTGGTCTAACTGTTTGGATTCTGTGGGAGATTTCAATGCTCCTTGAAAAAAATTCTTCTCAGTGAAGTTAGCCAGAATAGGGTTGTTCACAAACATAAAAGATTATTTGCAAACAGAAAAATAATAAAACCTTCATGTAATACCATCAGGGTTGTTAGAAATAGCTTAGGTGAAGCAGTTAACATAGGGCCTAGCACAGTTACAAGAAACACTCTAGAATTTTATCACTGTACCACCTCAATTAGCTAAGGTCCTCTAGCACCTGTAGCTAGACCCTCGGGGTATAGCTATAATACTACTACTAATAGTTACTAGAGAAGATTGTTCTGAGCCAGCACTGTGCTGTAGACCTCACTTGCAGGAATCTTGTTTGATTCCCACAAGGCCTCTGTGAGGCAAATACTTTCATTATCTCTATTTTACATGTAGAAGAATGTAAATGTAGTTCTGTTCCTTTCACCATGCCCCCATTTCTTCCCCTTCCTTACCACTGCATGGAAGGAGAGCCTGACTTAGTGTAAATAGTTAAAGATTCTGTGTCTCTGAGGATCTGAGGATCAGACCAACATCGGCAAGAAACGCTTGCAGATGCTCCCATACAGAACGTGACCTACCCGACTCACCCACAGTATTTGAAGCTAGAGACACTGGTTTTGGATACTGAAGTCACCCCCCAGAAGCAGTTGGTACCCTAAAGTGGATAAAGTGAGCTGAGGAAGAGGAGACACCAGAGAAGAAGACAGGAAGAAAAGTGGTCTCCCTAGTATAGCTGAAGCCCAGCAGGAAGACTTAATGAGGAAAGAAGGGAGTTCATCTTGATGCTCAGCCACTTATCATCAATGGAAGCCAGGCAGTTTCCTATGCAGTCATGAATGCAAAACCTACAAAGTACTATGAGCAGTGCTGAGGGTTCCCACACCAAGGAGGACGGTTCAGTAGAGGGAGGTCAAGTAATTCACTCAAAATGACACATCTAGAGTGGCAGAGGAAGAACCAGAACCCAGGCCATCTGATTCTGGACTCCAGGTCCCTAACCCACTATTCCACACACATCTTTGCTTTCTTTTTGTTCTAAGTTTCATACCTTGGAGCTTGAAGCACCTGCATTTGCTCATAGCAGTCCCCCAAACCTCTTCCATTCTGATTCAGCTTTCAAGGCAGTGCCCCAAATGCCTCTTCTTATGCTAAGCTTTTCTCAGTCCCTCAAGCCCTATCACACCCAATCTCTCTTCTTGAACTCCCCAAAAGGACTGAATGATTATTTCCCCAAAAAAATTCATATGTTGAAAACCTAACCTCCAAGGTGATAGTATTAGGAGGTGAGGTATTTGGAAGGTGATTAGGTCTTGAGGCAGAGCCCTGAGGAATGGGATTAGAGACCTTATATAAAGGACCCCTCTCAAGTTGCCATCTGCTGAGCATCAGTCCTTGGGGAGCAATCTACCTAGTTGGGAGGTAAAATATCCCACAGAGGGAGTGGAGGAGAGGACATTATAAGTAAAGACCATGTTAGGACCACTGCAGATTACTGTCCATAGCTGTGAAGATGGTGCCGCCGAGAAAAGCTCTCCCACAAAACCTGATTGAAAACAAGCTGGGAAAGCAGCTTTGGCTTCATTTGGCACCTTTAATTGTGTTGCTGTTAAATTTACATACCCATTTGTGGAGGTGATTGCAAAATAAGAGAGAAATAAAGAAGTGGTTTGAGCCTACTCCCTAATGGTCAGGTCTCAATTTTGACAAGAGCCAGGGGACCCAGGGGGAGATCAGACCAGTCTCATGGCCTGGTGGGTCTATCCTTCCCCCCCAGCAAAACTCCCTAGCCCACAGAATAACCATAACAGATCTGCTCTTGCTAAAGTTCTTGTTTTCTAAGAGTTTAATGAAACAGTTCTGTGTGCAAAGTTCTTGAACTGGGTTTAATCATTTTATTTTTCTCCTACTTATTTTATAGCTCTCTCAGCCCCTTAAGTGCTTAGAGATTCCAGGAAATAAGTTACCCTTCAAATCACACTGGTAGTTAGTCTATGGCTTACCCACAGGTTCTACATAAACCAGCTCTCTGTCTCATGTCTCTTATGAGCTCTATCAGAAAAAAAAAAATCACCCCAAAGACTAGTAACTGGAATTTCATTTCCTCAAACAAGCATTTTGTATAGCTCATTTTCAACATCATCCAGAAACCAAACCTCAAAAGCTGGGATTAGCTATTTGCAATTGTTCTGAGTAAATGCCCTAAGATACAAATAGATTTTTATTGTGTATCTATTACAGCTAGTCCTCTGCCAAGAAGAAACAAGGCAAACAGTTGCAATGATGTATGCGAGGTCTTTAAAAAGCATATGGAAAATGCATATTATGAAAAAATTGAGAGTGAATTTACACCAAAATGAACTTATACTTTAATTTCATTTTTCCACAAACTCTTCGGAGTTTTCACACATAATGCAAGTCATCCATGAAGAAGCAAAAAGCTCTAAGCTTAGAGACTGATGAACTCAAGAGGAGAAATAAATAAATAAAAGAAATCAAGTATTAGAAACAACTAGACTGAACTATGAATGAATAACATGTCTATCAGAATAGCAGAGAGAAGGACATTCTCTCTAGAAGAGGAGAAGATATGTAGGTGGGAAGGAGCCAGTAACTTTATGCTCAATGAAACTTGAAAAAAATGTACCTTCATGGGAAAAAAATTTTGGAAGAAGAACCAGATTGTGAAAAATCTTGAAAATGTGCTTGGTGATTTAAAGTTGATATATCGACTTTTGGAATAATCCTCACCTCTCTTCCCAAGTGCACTAGCTGCTTTTTACAACTTTTTTTAAGTTTATCCATTCATGTCTCCCATGAGTGAGCAAGAAAGAAAGACAGAGAAACAGCACCTCCATAGGATTCTGCTGCCATGATCCACCCTTAGGTTCAGGCCCTGCCTGGTCATGGCTACACACATGCCTGGCATACTCAGAGAGGCCTCCAGAGGTGACATAGGGCCCTCCCATGTGGGTCAGCCTCACAGAGTCTCATATTTTAACACTGCACCATTTATCTTCAGATATTTCAAAATGCACTTTTTACTTAAATACTGGATGCCTAACTGAAGCCTTAGCATACATTTATTGAGTGCCACCCTTTCTTCCTGGATTGGAATATTAACAAGAAAAGTCTTGATCATACCCTCAAGGAGTTCTCATGTGTATGAAAGGGAAGATATCCACCCACATAGAAGCAACAGTTATCTTTGAGCAGTGAATTATAAAAGGCTTATTTTCTCATAATTTTCTATTTTTTTCTAATTTTCTGCAAAGAGAAAATATTCTATTGTTATTAAAATAACAATAATGTCTATGCAAAACATTTGATGTGGTAAATAATTTAAGAAATATTATAGGGTGGATGCACTCCTGCTCCTGCAGCATGTTGTAATACAGCCAGAAAATTCTTACCAGATGCATCCCCTAAATGTGGACTTCCAAACCAAGAGCTAAATTAACTTCTGATTTTTTTAAAGAATTATTTATTCAATTTTATTTATTATTATTATTTAATTTGACCAGCGAGAAACAGAAGAGAGATACATAAAGTGAGAAAGCAAGCTGCCAGATCTGGGACTTGAACCAGATGGTTCAGCCATGTGGGAGCCCAGTGCCTTAACCACCAGGCCAACTGCCAGCCCCTAAACTTGTGTTTTATAAATTAAAAAGAAAAGAAAGAAAGAAGAAAGGAGAAAGAAAGAAAGAGAGAGAGAGAAAGAGAGAGAGAAAGAGGGAGGGAGGGAGGGAGGAGGTGTATGTCTGAGGGAAAGGGAGATATCCTGTGTCAAAAAATAAAATTGAAAACCATAAGCCAAACTACTTTTGAGATGAGATTATTTTAAAATAATCTCATACTTGTAGAGAGGTACTATACATTAAGGTTCTGAGATTACTCAAAAGAAAATGACCAGAGCGGGTGTTCTAAATATACTAAATATACCATTTTAGACAATGCTGAAGGGTTCAACCATCTGAAATATGCAACTCTTTAGGCCTCTTATCTCATTCTGACAAGGTGTAGCCAGGGATTTGGTCCAAGTTTCCTTTCTTCTTTGAGTATCTCTAGCATTGCCTGTCAAGAGCAGCTTGAACTATGGCTCCTTCCATTCATCCACCTTCCTACTGCAGTCTGTGAACAAAGAGTTCTTTAAATCACATCTGCGGGACCAGCAGTTGGTGTAATGGCTATGTTGCTGGACTCTCATGTAGTTGACTGTGGTTTGAGTCCCAGACCCAGTGGCTTAAACTCACACCAGGTGCATGTGTGTGCATGCCCAAGATCCCAAGAGGAGAATGGAGGAGAAGGGATTATGGTGTGGCCATCCCCCCTGGGGTGTGATTTCTCATTTTCTGTCTCTCTGTCTTTCTCTCTGTCTTTCTGGTAAGCACATGTGCCCTATAGCAAAAAACTCTCAAAAAAAAAAAAAAGAAAAAAGAAAAAAAGAAATCACATCTGCTACACCTGAAGGTAGAAGAACCTTCAGAGACTAACTTATGTTCCCTCATGTCTGTTGCCCACTCCTTTACCCTTCATCTTCAAGATAGATAGATATGTAGGTAGGTAGGTAGGTAGGTAGATAGATGATAGATAGATAGATAGATGATAGATAAGAGAAATCAATCTAGCTAGTCTCCATGCATCCATTTCCCAGTCTCACTTAAAATTTAATCAAAATTATACTTGCACATACTTCTAAAAAACCGATTAATTCTACAAGTCTTCTCACAAAAGATGGCATTCCCCATAATTTCTTTACCATTCTATGTTCTCCTTCCTGAAAGCAACCCCTTAACTCTTAATAGAACTATTGTATTTACCTCCATATCTGCATAGAGTGTGACTGGCCAGTTTGGAGCATTATCTACAGACTTTGCACTGGGCAGAATGAGAATGTGGCTCTCATTGACTACCTCCTAGTCATTCTATCTTCACAGACCACTAATTTTGATTTAATTAATAACAAGGATTTGGGGACCAGCAGTTAGCGTAATGGCTATGTCGCTGAACTCCCATGTAGTCGACTGTGGTTCGAGTCCCGGACCCAGTGGTTTAAACTCACACCAGGCACATGTGCATGTGTGCCCAGGATCCTGAGAGGGGAATGGAGGAGATGGGATTACAGTGTGGCCATCCCCCCTGGGGGGTGATTTCTCTCTTTCTGTCTATCTGTCTCCATCTTTCTGGCAAGCGCACACACCCTATGGCAAAAACCTCTTTAAAAAAACCCAAAAAACAAAAAACAAAAAAAAAAAAAAAAAAAAAGGATTTGTATTATTAATACTCTCTAAACCAGTGATTTTCAACCTGGCTCATAAATGCCCCTCAGGAGGGAATTTGAAATGTAAGGCTGCTTTTGGTTTCTCAGAGTATTGGACCAAGGGGTGATGGAGAGAAAGGCTATCCGAAGAACTGGATCAGTTACATCTAGTGGGTAAGAGCCAGAGATGCTAAACATTCTGCAGAGTTCAGGATGTGGCTATACAACAAATATCTAAAATGCCAATAAATCCTCCTGAGAAGAAGTTAATGCTATTTACTACTAAGCCATGCAGTGTAATATAGTCAATTTGCTTTCTTTTTGTTCCCTCTGGAGTTAATAGTTGTCTCAATGGCTTCGTTTTACTCCTCTGGAAGCTTACATAATCAGTCGTTTATGTCTTAGTAGTCTGATATTTTCCAATGATGTATCTTGGTCTCTTTTCATTAACAGTGTCAGAAATACAAATACCCTTTCAGTCCAGAGATTCCTATACTTTTTATTTTCTGAAATTGCGTCTTGAATAGCTTTCTTCTATTTTTCCCAACTTCTTTTATTAATTCTTATTATTTAAATGTTGGAATTCCTGGGGCCAGCAGGTGGTGTGGTGGTTAAGGTACTGAAATCCCACATGGCTAACTCTGATTTGAGTTCTCACTTTCTCTCTCTCTTGCATGTGTGTCTTATAGCAAATTTTTAAAT
This sequence comes from Tupaia belangeri chinensis, assembly GCF_000334495.1. Lineage (NCBI taxonomy): Eukaryota > Metazoa > Chordata > Mammalia > Scandentia > Tupaiidae > Tupaia > Tupaia belangeri. Next base: position 2,603,622 of record NW_006160045.1, read on the forward strand.
TATAGTAATAAATTTAATTTAATTAATTATTCTGTTTTTAAAAAAAATCAATGTTGGAATTCCTGGTCCTCAGGTTTTCTTAATTTGTTTTTGACTTTGATCTTTTTGTTTATTCTATTTTCAGGAAGACATTCTTAACCTTTCCTTTTAATACTGAGGTAGGAGATAGACTTGGGACATATGCATAGTTAGGGTAAAGGCCCCAAACAGAGTCACCATAGCCAAGCTTTCACTAGAAACTGCTTGCACATAGAACACAGCTTGTAGCAATGCTTAACCTAATCACAATCTGCAGTATGACCTAAAGCAATTAGATTCCAGAACCAAGATTATTGTCTTTATGGTCCAGGAGCACAAAACAAAGACCTGAATAATTATTTGCTACATAATTATCAGTTATAACAAGGAACAAAGGAATGCTGACTTCACAGGTAATTTAGGTATTTTCTGAAGCCACTTCCTTATCAGAGAGCCAGCCTAATGTTTAGACTACTAGATGAAAACCCCTAGCTAAAGTGCACAGTGACAACCCTCTTTTGGGAGCCCTCCCTTCCGGGAGCTTTTCTCTTCCAGTAAAACTCTGCTTTACTGCCACCTCCTTTTGTCTTGGTTTCTCATTCTTCCTGATCATAAGACACAAATCTGATCACTTTGATGATCCTGCATCAGCTTTGGGGGATTTGGCCACCCCAATATCCTGCATTAATAACTCCACCGAGTTGGTTTTTGTTTTGTCATGTTTTTACAATACCTTTTAGGTTTTATAGATCCTAAGATCTCTTTGGGTTTTTTTGTTTTGCTTTGTTCTTTGTCTCTTTGTTTTGGCCAGAGGGCATGTGTGCTCACCAGAGTGGAAAAAAAAGAGAAAATCCCCCTAGATGGGGCATGATCACCCGCAGTCCTTCTCCATTTCTTCATTCTGTCAGGATGTGGGGCTTTCACACAAACGTGCCTAGTGTGTTTTACAAGCAATGAGGGCAGGACTCAAACTATGGCCTGCCATGTGGAATCTGGCTCTCTTTAACCACTAGCCCACAGGACTGGCCTGATCTTTTTGTTTTCTAAACATCTCTGTTTTATAGCATTACTACCCTGATTCATGGATATTTTCTCTTCATGTATCTTTTCAGGGAAATTAATAATAGAAAGTATTTTGTTTGATTTTACATTTTCTTTTCCTTACATAGAAATATCTTCGATGCTGCTTTGTTATGTTGTTTATTTCTCTGATGTTTATAGTTTATATTGAGATGGGAAGGACATTCCAAACTGAGGTGAGAAATATTCCAAACACCTAAAACCTGACAGATAAGAAGTGACCCTTGCACCCTGGGTTGAGAACCCCAAGGGTTGCATCTTTCTAGCTATTATATAATGATATATAAAAGTAGAACTCAAATGTCTGGTAAACCTTAGTAGTATGTGACAATTTAAGTGAGTGCTAGGAAGCTAGTTAGAAGCTTTTTGCACAGACAGGTTCTTTTTCTTTTTTCTTAGAGAGGTTTGTCGACGGAAAAAATAACCAACTGTAAAATTAATAATTAATAATTAATGTGGTTTATTCTCCAAGCCAAATATGAGTGACCTAGGCCTGGAGAAGAGGCATATGTGCCTTTCTCGGGGTGATCATGTACAGAGGTTCCTTTTGTTTTTGAGATTGACAGACAACATTTAGTGAAAAGATTTTCCATTGGTCTGGCCCAAAAAAGGCAGGACATGTAGAAGCGGGAGCTTGTAGGTTATAGGTGGGTTCCACAATTCTTAGGTTGGTGATTGGAAGGGAAGATCTGTGTCTTGGGAAGAGATTAGTTAAAGAAAGGCTTAATCTACATCTCAAAGAAAGGGAAGTTCTGTGTCTTGGGAAGAGATAAGCAAAAGAATATACTGTAATTGGTTGAAATATACATCTCAAAGATACTATGCCAGGGACAGGAGGTAGGAAGAATTCTGTTAATAGAAAATAAATGGTCTGTTAATGTTTGTGGCATGACTTCCCCAGTCTCTTTTGAAAAGATTTTGGAAAAATAGGAAAAGTTGTCAGACTTCTGTCCACAGGTTTTTTGCCTTAGGGTACATGCATTCACCAGGGAGACCAAGAGAGAGACAGAGACAGTGAGAAGAAAAAAATGACAAATCACCCCCCTGGCGGGGGACAGCTATGCTGCAATCCCTTCTCCTCCAGTCTCCTCTCAGGATTTTGGGCATGCATGCACACATGCCTGGTATGAGTTTCAAATCAGCAGGTTCAGAACTCCAGTTGCGGCCAGTCATGTAGGAGTCCAGCAATGTAACCACTATGCCATCTACTGGTCTCAAGACATGTTCCTGACTAAGTATATAACTCTGAACTTGCTCACAGGGTAATCTATTTGGGCTCTTTCCTTAGGAATTCCCATGTCAATATCTTACTTCTTTTCTTAGTCTAGAACTTCCTCTGAAAGACTTTTTCCAATATTTTACCCGAAAAGAAAAAGTTTAGCTCTCACCTTTCTAGAAACTCATATATTATTCAAACTGTCATGTAATTCCCCTGTTTTCATTTTGGTATCTCTTCTTAATTGTAACTGGGTAAGCCCAGTCAAGACACCTTTAGTTGTCACCCTGTTTATATAATAAACCACCAAACCTCTATAAGGAAGGTGGGGTAGTAACTAGCAGCACGGAATGGGGAAGTCAATTGAAAGTCTATTTGCTTCTTAAATTGACCTTAACCAATGCTTCAGTTTTGCTTTCCCCTTGACCTCACTTCCAAGGTTATCTGATCCTAGTCATTCCTAAGCCTTTGTAGGGACTTTGGAGGGGAGGAGGTGTGCAATAAAAATCAGATGTTCTCCTGCCTCCTGCATTGTCATCTTACACCTGACAAATCAGATACCACTCATCTATCTGTTTTTCAGCCTCCAAATCAGTGTTGTCATATCCTCATCCATTCTTATACTTGAAAGTTTTACCTTTTTATTTAAATTTCTTTAATCATCATCCTGGAAGTCCTGTAATTTGTTCTTTACACAATAGCCAGCAGTGATCTTTTAAAAAATCAAATCATATCCTATTACTACCTATAACTCTAACTTTCAATGGTTTTCATTATAATAAAATGCAAACTTTCTCTAGCCTCTAGTTTATAAAATCCTACATTACCCAGGCTCTGACCAACTTTCTACTTTATTTTCTTCCCACTTCCATCTTATTCACTAGTCCTAGTCATTTAACCATTATTGTTACTGATATAGAAGGACCCTGAATTCATGAATAACTCAGGGCTGATAGCTGCCCTCCAGCAAACTTACTGCCCCTCATGGAGCTACAGGATAACCTGAAAACCTTGAATAGGTTACCAGACCAGTAGTTGGCATCATGCCTATGTCGCTGGACTCCCATGTAGTTGACCACAGTTCAAGTCCGGAACCAGGTGACTTAAACTCACACCGGGCACATGTGTGTGCGTGCCCAAGATCCCAAGAGGAGAATGGAGGAGAAGGGATTGCAGTACGGCCCTCCTCCCCCCCTCCTGGGGGGGTGGGGTGATTTCTCACTTTCTATCTATTTCTTTCTGTCTTTCTGGGAAGCACATGTGCCCTATAGCAAAAATCTCTCCAAAACAAAAACAAAAACAAAAATCCTTGAATAGATTAATGCTTTGAATGGATTAGTACCTTAAATAGATCAGTACTTTGAAAGGATTAGACTTCCTGCTTCTCTGACCCCTCCTTTTGATGCTGTATAGAGTGGGTTCTGAACCCTTTCCCCAACTCCCCCCATAAAAGACCATGTCAAAACCCCAGTCAGGGCCAGAGATTCAGTGTTAACTCCTCCATGTCCACCAGCTTAATAAACAGTTCTCCTAATCTCTCCTAGTGCTGCTTTCTGTTCCTTGGCAGCTGGTTTTCTGCAACACTACTTGAAATGCCACACTTGTTCACACCTCAGAGACTTTGTACTTACTGTTCCCTCTGTAGAGAAGTATCTCCTCCCCACAACCAGGTTTTCTATCAGGCTGTTGTTTTTGTCATTCAAATCTTAGCCTTAATTTTTAAAGACCTTCCCTGACCACCCAATCTAAAAGATCCATCCAACACTTACTACCACATCATCTTACTGATTCTCTGCACAAGCATCATCATCATTTAATATTCTTGTTCATTTATTTGTTTACTTTTTAACTTTTTTTTTTCATTTTATTTTTCCCATTTGATAAGAATGTAAGATCTAGGGGACTAGCAGGTGGTGTGGTGGTTAAGGTGCTGGACACTCCCACATGGCTTACCATGGTTTGAGTTCCAGACCTGGTAGCATGCTTTCTCACTTTCTCTCTCTCTCTCTCTGTGTGTGTCTCTCTAGTCAAATTAAAAATGAATAAATGAGTAAATAAAATAAAATAAATACTTTTTAAAATAAAAAAGAATGTGAGATCTAGGGGCGAGCAGGTGGCATAGTGGTTAAGGCATTGGACTCCTATATGACTGGCCAGGGTTCAAGTCCCAGACCGAGTGACTTGAAACTCATGCCAGGTGTATGTGCATGCATGCCCAAAACCCCAGTGAGAATGGAGGAAAAGGAATTTCAGTGTGCCCATGCCCTCTAGGGGGTGATTTCTTGCTTTCTGACTCTTTCTGCCTCTCCAGTGAATGCATGAGCCCCTACAGCAAAAATCTCTTTAAAAACAAAAACAAGTAAGATCTATGAGAGCTTGAGCCTTATTTTCTGTCCATCACTTTATCTTACCTAGAATAATGCCATTATTAGTCAGGGTTCTTCATAGCAACAGAACCAATAATGTAGGAGAGTGTGTGTGTGTGTGTGTGTGTGTGTGTGTGTGTGTATGTATGTGTGTGTGTGTGTGTAGAAAAACATAGACTTATTTAAAATAACTGGCTTATACAATTCTAGATATTGAGAAGTCCACACCCAAAATAGGCAATAGTATATCTACAGTTCAAATCTGAGCCCGAAAGCAAAAAGACTATGTGCCAACTCAAAGACAAGAAAACAGAAATAATTATTTCTGATTCAGCCTTTGCTTCATTTGTTTCATTCAGGCTTCCATTGGGTTAAAAAGGGCCAACCCACTTTGGGAAGATAAACTGTTTTACTCAGTCTATCAAAATGTTAATCTCCTCCAGAAGCACCCTCACAGACACACTCAGAATACTATTTAACCAGATATCTGAGCATCCGTGGCCCATTTAAGTTGGCACATAAAATTAACCCTTGCAATACCTGACATGGTTCAAAAAATATTTGTTAAAAGAACAAATAAATAAATAAATAAATTCACTGGTCTTAACAGAGGTAAACCCTGACCAGGTATATTTGAAAGTGAGTGGAGTATATCTTCTTTTATTCCCCCCACTCTCCCCACTGACACCATACTTCTACCAAGTTTTCCTAACTGCTTCCAGACTTAGCACTAATGCTTTGTTTGGGATTAGGGTTATAGTAAATCTTCTCCCAAGATCACATCTCTGCCTTGGCAATACCATCACACTAAATCCTTAGCAACATCCTCCAGATCCTGACTCAGAAACTACTAGTTTCAGTTCAGTAAATCCCTTGTGCACATTAGGTATAGCCCACAGCACCGGAGAAGACCATGGGGAGGAAGAGTTTGATAACTGAGTTTCAGAAGAGGCTATCTGCAGGGATGGAAAGAAACCTTCTGAATGTAAGTGGTATAGAATGATTAAAAATACTACCTCCATGCTGCTGTGGATACTGGACCAATGAGACCTTGGACAGCCTGCCCCCACAGCCCTTCTCACAACTATAATAATGATCTCCTTTCTATAATACATAGGTCAGGATATTTCTAAGAAAGTCTCAGACTGACAGGACAGCTGTCTCCCATGATACTTTCCAACTGATACATCACGCATCAGTTCCTTTCTTCAAGTACCTATTTTTGGAACTCTACCTCCTAAACCTGTGTATGCAAAGGAATTATAGTATTGATACTATGGAAGACATAGGCTATAGCTCCAACTGTAAGATCATAATGCTTCAGTTTGGCAGGATACAATCCATTGTTAATGCAGTGGTGAATTATACACAGAATATTTACCTTGTTAACCCATAGTGACCAGATGTAAGAAGGATGTCAGATTCTAGAGCAGGGATAGAACTTCTTGCATGTGGTTAGCATATCTAAGAGACACGTACCTAAATAACTGGTGATGCAAAAATCCTCCAGGGCCACAGGCCTGAGTCATTGAGGCAGCCCTTTGTAAGGAAGCTAGGAATCTAGCACTACGTTCCCTACTGGCAATATTCTTTCTTGATGTCCCAGGTATAGACGGCCCCTGACTTAACAATGATTCAACCTACAATTTTTCAACTTTATCATGGGTTTATCAGGACATACCTCATCATAACTGGAGGGGCACCTGAACTTATGAGGGTTTGATTTATAATTTTTCATTTTACAATAGGCTTAGTGGGGTATTAAATGCATTTATGACTTATACTTGTAATCTCACATGACTGTTTTCTGCAGAGGGTGCCAGTCCTCAAATCTTCTCAGGAAAAGATCTCAGGGAACCTCCTCTGTGCCTTTTACTTTATGCATACCCCAGCATGCTATTTACTCCAGAGCTTTACAGTTAAGTTGTCTATTTCTTTGCCTCCCCCACTACACTACTAGCTTGTAAGGACACCAGCTATGCTTTATCATTGTAATATTTTGAAAAATATTTAAGGAATCACTAAAACCTATTACCATAATGAATCCAGGAAATAGTCGTAATAAAACTTAGGAGATCTGGCAACCTTGACAAAGTTACAGTACACAGAGCCCACTGTTTTATTTATTCTTAACAATTAGTAGCTATTAAGCAACTTTGGCAGCCATGTGCTAGTCACAGCATGGAATATTGAAATGGCATTTGTCAGAAACAGTATGTTTATTAAAAATTGTTTTAGAACATTCAGAAACTAGTGGTAATTGTGAGAATGGGAAACACACTGGGGTAGTCATGATTACAGTGGCGTTTTATTCCTTGATATCAATGTCCCTAAGGGTAACCCAACACTCAATTGAACCACAGTCAACAGCCACATATTTGAAAAATTGTTTGAATATTTCCATGTCAGGAGACCATTTCATTATATTTTTCTACATCTGCCTCTTCCTCCTTTCCCAATACACAAACTAATTAGAAGGGCTAATCCTCACCTTGGCAACATCAGATGCTGGAAAATGATTGCAGTGCACTTAATGTGTTGCTCATATCCCACTGAATGTAGCATGAATTGACCTGCAATCTCTCCCAGACAATGCCCAATTCAGAGGATAGAAGATATCCTGTTCAGTTTTAAGAAGTAATCGTACTTTTTATTTTAAAAATTTAAGAAGCTTCTTCCTTTAGCATCTTCATATTTCACAAAGAGATTGCTGATGGCCTTTCAAGAAGAATACCCTGCCCTATAGCAAAAAATCTCATTCTCTCAAAAAAAAAAAAAAGAATGGCCTGTTTTCCCAAATATTTATTACCTATTGCACCTACTTTTTCAGACCTAAAGACTCAATACCATTCATTTATTACATACATGTCCAGTCAAGCTCAAAATCCATGAGAATGTTGGGAAAGTACAATTTACCAACCCCTACCTTGGGCCTGGAGTTTACAAATATATAGAATTTTATCATGTAAAGCAGGTAAGGAGTTTCAAAGGAATGACTGAACTTGGTATCCAGTCTGAATTTGTGAATCCTGTCTGTAAAGACAGTCTCTTCTAGGTTGCAGATAAGGCTTTACCATCTAGATTGATAAGAAAAGACTGCCAGACTTGAACGCATGGTGGTGGTGGAGACTTACTGCTCAGAAAGTCGTCAGCCAAGAGTGCCTTCCTAAAGTTGACCAAAACCAAGCAGGGCACATTTAAACCTGGAAAGAAGAAAAGTAAAACCTCAGTGTCTATGGAGTTTCCCAGGAGAGGTAAATTGGATGGTATGTTACATGGTGAAGATGGGAAGTCAGACTTCTCAGTGTTGCTGCTTGTCATTGCTTCTCATTATCCAGACATGTAAGGTACAGAAATCATAATACACACACACACACACACACACACACACACACACACACACACATATATATATATATATGTATATGTATATATATATGTATATATATATGATATGTATATGTATGTGTATATATATATATATATCTTAAACACCACTGCCATTTGTTTCCAGTCATACTCCCAGAACATTTCTCCTGAGTTTGACTAAGCAAGATTTACTGCTCTTTTTCTCTCCCTTAACCTTTACTCACTGGCAACAACAAATTCAAAAATAACCCAAAGGTGGTTTGGGAGAAGAAAAAAGAGTTCAGATGAGAGTGGTTGCTTCCCTGCTCCTCAAAAAAATTATCCTCTCAATGAGTGGAGGTGCCAAATTACCTTTTTTTTTTTTAAAGTTTATTTCTTCCATGAGTGAAAGAGGAAAAAAAAAAAAGAAACAGAGGGAGAAACAGATAGACAGACAGAAACATTACCCCCAACAGAGTCGGTTCACTGCAATCCACTCTCAGCTTCCGCCAGCCCCAGATCGTGGGCCTGCAGGTGACCAGCCTACTCAGGAAAGTCTCCAGGTATTTACCCGGAGCCCTATGGGTCAGCCTCACAGAGCATCACACATTACTGCTGCATCATGATCTGGCCCCCCAGATGACTTTAGGTTCATTAGTTGATTACATCTTACTTAGCATCTTCCTCCAGAGGACTCAATTGACATTCAATGATACCCACATATTGGCACAGTATTTCTATGGTTGCCCTTTCTCTAAGACACATCGAGGTGAAAAGATATCTCCTAAAAGCAAAAAATATGGCCCGACTTCCAAAAGTTTGTAGAAAAATAGAACGAAAGTACCAAGTTACTTTGGTGCAAAAACGTTCTAAAATTCATGTATAGTTTTTTCATAATATTAATTTCTCATGAATTTCTTGAAGACTCCTCATAGACTGCAGACCAGAAAATCATCTTTGATTAAGCAAACCTTCTGAAATCAGTCTAAACTGCCTCAGTATGGAGTTCAAGTTTAACTAAATTTCCTTATCAGTTTAGAGGAGAAAAAGCAGAAGAGCCAAGAACAGTCTGTCTACTGTATTTATATGAAAGTAAAGCATTAACCTCTTTAATTCTTGTACAGAGGCACATCTAAATGCTAAGAAACTCCCAGAAGGAGTTTTTTTGTTGAAAAGATACACTTATTTTGGCCAACGGGTGAGGGAGAGTTCTTTTTGCAGAACATGCAATTTAAAGGCTAATGTGGTGCTTGATACACAGAGGACAATCACTCAATAAATGCTATCGAATGGCAAATAGCTTGAAAAGCAGTCCAAATGCTCTCAGAATTGATGATTTCTTAACCCCTTTCAACCTGTTTTCAGTTGGCATTTGAAGCATCATCTTCAGGACCTCTGTTTCAAAGAATAGAGTCCTTGTGGATTCTATTAGATCTTTAAGATGCCTTATAATTCCATTGACCTCAAACGTTTGGGGTCATTCCACCTAAGATGACTAATGAGACTGTTAAGAGTCATGCCATCTGAGATGTAAAGCAATTCTTCAAATTGGGTTGACAGTCACTGAATACACAGAAACTAAACCATCCTTTCTCTATTTGCCACTGGTATTCTGGCTGCCCTGGGAAGCAGATTCCAGAAGTTACCAAATCATATACACTTTTAGTTTCTACAAGTGACTATACCTCCAGTCCAGACTTGTCACCTTGAATTTTTAGGGCCATTAGACCAGAAAAATAACATTACAGCCCTTCCCCTCTATCATCTATTAAAATGAATTCTCTTTGTTACCTTTCTTGGTTGTATAGAAATAGGGCAATGAGTGGGGGGCTGGGGGATTGAAAGCCATCACAATGAGCAGAACTGATTTAGAAATGGCAGAGAAGTCTTGAACAATTAGTATAAACCTGACAGAGAGGATGAACTGAGATGGAAAAGTACATAACCATCAGGGCAGGGTTGGAAAGAATTTTGCAGGGAAGAAGGAGGGGTGAGTTTAGATAAGGAAGGCGAGAGCTGTAAAGGAAAGGCAAGTGGGAAAAGGATTTTAATAAGTTTGCTCTGTATTAAGAATGATCTAGGGAATCATTTATCATATTGAAATTGCTTTTCAAATATTGTTGTTGAATGTCAAGTTACCGTTACTGTGAATGCCACACTGTGCTAAGCCTGAGCCACCAGGGAGCTCAGCTTTATATGTGTTAAAAAGGTTGTCACAGTTTTGCCCCAGTCAACTTCACCAGTTGGAAATGTTTTTAAATGCATCATGTCATTTTAATTGTCTCAATATTGGCTGATAAGAAGCTCCCTTCTTTTAAACTTAGTTCTACAGAATTTGAGAATAGAATTGGGAAGAACTTCAGAGTAAGTCTAATCCAGTCTTAATGAATAAATTTTTTTAAAACGAAACCTTCTGAGATTTCTAACTTTACTGATTAATTTTAGAACTTAGTGTGTACTTTATATATTTATTTCCTTATATAATAAGATCTGTTGAGGGACCAACAGATGGCATAATGTTTATGTCACTGGGTGCTCACATGGTTGACCATGGTTCGAGCCCCAGACCTGGCGGGTTGAGATTCACACCAGGCACATGTATTTGCGTGTCCAAAATTCAAAGAGGAGAATGGAGAAGAGTTTGCAACATGGCTGTGCCCCCTGGGGACAAATCACCCCTGGGGGATGATTTCTCACGTTTTGTCTGTCACTCTGGCAAGCACATGCGCCCTATAGCAAGAATCTCTCTCTCCAAAAAAAAAAAACTGTAGAAATTTCCAAACTCAGGACCAGCAGTTAGCGTAATGGCTATGTCGCTGGACTCCCATGTAGTCGACCGTGGTTCACGTCCTAGACCCAGTGGCTTAAAACTCACGCCAGGCGTGTGTACTTGCGTGCCCAAGATCCCAAGAGGAGAATGGAGGAGAAGGGATTGTGGCGTGGCCATCCCCCGTGGGGGGTGATTTCTCTCTTTCTGTCTCTCTGTCTTTCTCTGTCTGTCTGGCGAGCGCATGCACTCTATAGCGAAAACCTCTCAAAAAAAAAAAAAAAAAGAAAGAAATTCCCAAACTTTAAGTTAATATTACTTTTTTAATAACAGCTTGAGATATAATTCACATGCCATACAATTCACCCATATAAATATACAATTAAATGGCTTTTAGTATGATCACAGAATTATACAACCATTGCCACAATTAATTTTGGAATACTTATGTCACTCCAAAAAGAAACCCCATACCGTTTAGTATTTACTAATTTGCTTCCTGTATCTATAGATTTGTCCATTCTAGGTATTTCATACAAATAGAATCATAATATATGGTCTTGACTCATTTCTTTCACTTAGCACAATGTTTTCAAGGTTCATTTATGTTACCTCACTTATCAGTAATTTTTATGTTTTTATTTTTATTTATTTTTGGAGAGGTTTTTTTGTATAGGGCATGTGTGCTCACCAGAGAGAGACAGGGAGACAGAAAGCGGGAAATCACCTCCCAGGGGAGAGAACCACACCACAATCCCTTCTCCTCCATTCTCTTGCGATCTTGGGCACGCATGTACACGTGCCCAGTGTGAGTTTAAGTCACTGGGTCCAGGACTTGAACCATGGTCAACCACATGGGAGTTCAGCAACATAGCCATTACGTAAACTGCTGGTCCCATGGGTTTTTTTGGCAAAATAATATTGCATTATATAGCTAAACCACATTTTGTTTGTTCTTTCATCAACTGATTGACACTGAGTTGTTTCTACTTGTTGGCTGTTTTAGTTATTACAAAATAATACTAATGTAAACACTCATTTATAAGTTCTTGTGTAGACATGTTTTAATTTTCCTTGGGTATAACAGAGTCATATGATAACTATGTTTAACTTTTTAAGAAACTGTCGAACTGTTTTCAAAATTGGCTGTACCATCTAAATCTCTACCAGCAATGTATGAGAATTCCAATTTCTCACATCCTCACCAATACTCGTTTTTATCTAGCTTTTTTATGATAGCTATCCTAGATGTATGAAGGGTATCTTAGGGTGGTTTTGCTTTGTATTTCCATGATGACTAATGATGTCTAGCATCTTTTCATGTGCTATTGGCCATTGGTATATCTTCTTTGAAGAGGTGTCTATGCAATTCTCTATTTTTAAATCAGGTTATTTATTCTTATTCTTGAGTTGTATGAGTTCTTTAAATACTTTAGATACAACTCCCTTATCCAATATATGATTTATTAAATTTTTCTCCCATACTAAGGGTTATCTTTGGTAGCACAAAAGTTTTTAATTATGAGGAAATTCAATCTATCTATTTTTTTTCTTGGTTGCTTATGCCTTTTGGTCTATTTAAAAGACTATTGCCAAATCTAAGATCTTAAAGATTTACTGCTATGTTCTTCTCTAAAAGTTTTATAATTTCAACTCTTACATCTAGATCTCTGATCAGTTTTGATTAGCATTTGTATATAGGGTGAGGCATACAACTTTATGATTTTACATGTGGACATACAATTAACCCACACAATTTTTTTAAAAGATTATTCTTTCCTTACTCTATGGTATCCATGTTGAAAATCAATTGATCATAGATGCATAGGTTTATTTCTAGAATCTCAATTTTTATCCCTTTATGCCAGTACTTTCTTAATTGCCATTGATTTATAGTAATTTTCCTTTTTTTTTTTTTTTGAGAAATTTTCACTGTAGGGCGCGTGCGCTCGCCAGACAGACAGAGAGAGACATAGAGACAGAAAGCGAGAAATCACCCCCCAGGGGGGATGGTCACGCCGCAATCCCTTCTCCTCCATTCTCCTCTCGGGATCTTGGGCACGCATGCACACATGCCCGGCGTGAGTTTTAAGCCACCGGGTCCGGGACACGAACCGCGGTCGACTACGTGGGAGTCCAGCGACATAGCCATTACACTAACTGCTGGTTCCCTATAGTAATTTTCAAATATGAATTCTCCTACTGTTCTCTTTCAAGACTGTTTTGTCTATTCCGGATCCCTTGAAATTCCATGTGAAGCTAAAATCAGCTTACTGATCTCTACATGGAAGCCAGATGGGATTCTTTTTTATTTTATTTTTTTGGAGAGTTTTTCTTGCTATAGGGTGTGTGTGCCCACCAGAAAGACAGAGAGAGACATAGAGACAGAAAGCGAGAAATCCCCCCCCAGGGGGGATGGTCACGCCGCAATCCGTTCTCCTCCATTCTCCTCTCAGGATCTTGGGCACGCATGCACACACGCCCAGCGTGAGTTTAAGCCACCAGGTCCAGGACTTGAACCGCAGTCAACTACATGGGAGTCCAGTGACATAGCCATTAAGTCAACTGCTGGTCCCCAGATGAGATTCTTATAGGGATTATATTAAAGCTATAAGTCAATTTGGGGAGAACTGCCATCTAATAATATTCCAATCCATGGAAATGGAATGTCTTTCAGTTTATTAAAATATTCTTCATTTCAATAATATTTTGCAGTTTCCAGATCTGTATTTTTATGATACATAAGCTCTGCACTTCTTTTGTTAAATTTATTCCTAAGGACTTTTTTGTTTGACGTGCTTGTAACTCTAAGTGTATATTTCTTCTTAATTTTAATCTAAGATTGTTTGTTGCAATTAATTGTATAAAAATATAATTAATTTTTACATGCAGATCTTATATTCTGAAACCTTTCTAAACTCATTCATTAGTTCTGTTTTTAGTTGATTCCTTAGGATTTTTCATATACTGTAAATAGAGATAGTTTTGTTTTTGCCCTTATTTCATTTTCTTACTTAATTGCCCAGGCTGGAACCTCTAGTACAATATTGAATAGAAATCGTGAGAACAATTATCTTCTCTTTTTATTTTCTTTTTATCTTAGGAGGAAAGCATCCAGTCTTGCACAATTAAGTATGCTATTACTAGAGGCCATTTATAAATACCCTTTTTGGATTGAGGAAGTTCTCATCTATGATTTGTTTGCAGAGTGTATTTAATGTGAAAGGATGTTGGATTTTTGTCAAATGCTTTCTCTGCTGAGGTGATCATGGGGTTTTTTGCTTGTTTGTTTATATTACATGATTGATTTTAAATGTCAAACCAAATCTGCAGCCTGAGAATAAACTCTACTTCATTATATACACAATCCTTCGTGTTTGTTTGATGAATTCAGTTTTCTTGAATTTTGTTTAGTATATTTTCATTTATACTCATACAAGATGTTTGTTATCTTCTTTTGGTATCTGTTGTTTGGTGTCAGGGTGACACTGGCTTTATAGAATGAATTTTGAAATGTTTCCTCTTATTCTATTTTTAGAATAGTTTGTGAAGACTTCATATTAATTCTTCTTTAAATGTTTGATTGTGTTTCATGCATTTGTTTATTCATAAATATTTGCCCAGGGCCTACTAGGTACAAGTACTGCCCTATGCATGGGGGAGACAGCAGTAAATAACTTTCCACCCTCAAAAGGCTAACATTTTTACTATTTGGTTTTTGTTTAGATAGCTAAAACTCTAAATTTAGTTTTGTTATCCCCTATTCACCTTAACTTAAGATATAATATTGTTGAGGGATGGTTTCTGTGATGATATCCGGGTTTTTGATGTTTCGGACAAAGAATTGAAAGAAACATACCAACAGCAAAAGGTAAAGAATTTTTTAAGAGGTGCCGCCATTTTTGCTGCCTGAATGCTGAGCAAGAGCCTGAGAGAGAGAATCGGAGATGCAATCCGCTTCCATCCCTCGCGCAGACCCTGCGGGAGCTGCTGCTGCTATGGATGATCATGATCGGGAGGATCTGGTATGCCAGGCAAAGCTGACCGAGCAGGCTGAGCGATACGACGAAATGGTGGAATCAATGGAGAAAGTAGCCAGGGATGGACGTGGAGCTGACAGTCGAAGAAAGAAACCTCCGAAATATTGCATATAAAAATGTGATTGTAGCTAGAAGAGCCTCCTGGAAAATAATCAACAGCATTGAACAGAAAGAAGAAAACAAGGGAGGAGAAGACAAACTAAAAATGATTCGGGAATATCGGCAAATGGTTGAGACTGAGCTAAAGTTAATCTGTTGTGACATTCTGGTTGTACTGGACAAACACCTCATTCCAGCAGCTAACACTGGCGAGTCCAAGGTTTTCTATTATAAAATGAAAGGGGACTACCACATGTATCTGGCTGAATTCGCCACAGGCAATGACAGGAAGGAGGCAGCAGAGAATAGCCTAATGGCTTATAAAGCTGCCAGTAATATTGCAATGACAGAACTTCCGTCAACGCATCCTATTCATTTAGGTCTTGCTCTCAACTTTTCTGTATTCTACTATGAAATTCTTAATTCCCCCAACCGTGCCTACAGGTTGGCAAAAGCAGCTTTTGATAACAGAATTGCAGAACTGGATACACTGAGTGAAGAAAGCTGTGAGGACTCTACACTTATGCAGTTGTTACGTGGCAATCTGACACTGTGGACTTCAGACACGCCGGGTGACAGTAAGAGCAGAATAAAGAAGCGCTACAGGATGCGGAAGATGAAAATCAGTGAGACATAAAAGCCAGCAAGAGCTACCATCTCTGACCGCCCGCTCCTGCTTCTCCCCTTCCAATCCTTTGGAAATTCCCCATTGTCACTGAGAACCACCAAATCTGACTTTTACCTTTGGTCTCAGAACTTAGGTTCCTGCCCTGCTTTTTGATGTTGTTTTTTGTTTTTTGGGTTTTTGTTGTTTTGGGTTTTTTTTGGTTGTTGTTTTGTTTTTGTTTTTGTTTTTAAAAAAAAGTTTTTAAAAGCTCTTAAAGGCAAGAGTAAACTTCTGTGAATTTTACTGGTCCCAGCTTTTAGGTTCTTTAAAAGCATGGTGCTGGTAACAGTTCAACAGTCTGTGGCTGCTCATTCTTGCCTCCTTTCACTCTCCTCTGAAGCAGGTTAGCATTGAAGGCAGTATAGAAAAGCCTGCGTGCGCGCTCAATTCTTTGTTTCTTCTCTTTGTCCCTTCTCCTCCTAAACTCCCCCATATACACGCCTTCCCTTCTTTGCTTGCTCAACCTCTTTTGTTCAGTATGTGTAACTTGAAGCTAATTTGTACTACTGGTTATCTGACTGGAGCCACAGGTAAAGAATCTGTATTGTTCTTACTGAAACACAGCATGGAGTTGACATTAAACTTAAATAAAACAAACCTAAATTTAAAATGCCAAAAAAAAAGATTTTTTTTTTTTTAAGTAAAAGCATAAGTAAACTCCCAAGAGGTAGAAGCAGGCCCTAATGTGGGTGGGGGGAGGTGGGGGAGGGAGAGAGAAGCTCAAGGACCCCATCAGTTACATTGTGTGAGGTGTATAATTTTTTAATCTAGTTGACATTAAACTTAAATAAAACAAACCTAAATTTAAAATGCCAAAAAAAAAGATTTTTTTTTTTTTAAGTAAAAGCATAAGTAAACTCCCAAGAGGTAGAAGCAGGCCCTAATGTGGGTGGGGGGAGGTGGGGGAGGGAGAGAGAAGCTCAAGGACCCCATCAGTTACATTGTGTGAGGTGTATAATTTTTTAATCTAAGTCATGTCAGTGGATCATTGGCTAGGCCCACTGATTATCCTCATCTCACTGGCTATATCAAATGTGGCTTAATCAGCTAGACAACCCATACTGGAAATTTCCTGCCTATGTTACCTTGGGCAGTGGATTTTCTGCCCTGATCGGTTTTCCTATCTAGCCACAGAGACAGATGCTCCAGCCCCTGGTCCTGCTTCTATTTTCTACCTTTCTTCCTGCCTCAATATCAACCGAAAAATATTTGAGATACGGACGTAAGTAAAATTAGTATTCTGATTCCCATGAGGTCTTTTTAGCATTTAGCATAAAATGACCCCTCTGTCACATACACATACATACACTCAGTGTCTTATTCCATCTTTCTGTTCCTTTCCTCCCTAATTCTGAACTCTGGCCTCCTAATCCCTACCCTGCCTCCTTATCAACACCTACTATCTCAATCTAATACAAGATTTTTTTAAATAGAAGTATATTCTCTGAAATAATCTCTGCCACTTTGTAAACTATAAAATGTATCACCTTTCTGAGAATGCACAGTGAGAAGTGATGAAAACTGGGACTCTAGGGCATAAGGATATAGTCTTGGGTATGTGGGGAATGTTACGGATTTTCTTTATCATTCTAATCACAGCATCTTGACAGTCACTACTACAAACATGACTTATTCTGGCCTTGCTTATAAAGTTTCTCCCTAGGGACTGGAGAAACTTGTTTGTATTTAAAGCAAGACAGCTGGATCCTCTTCCACAGACTCTGGGGATGGCCGAGGCTACCTGAGATCACTGAAGCAGAAACGAACTTTTCAAATGCATCCCCAAGCAAAAGAACATGATTTGTCCCCATCTAAGAAACAAAAGACAGTTCACTCCAGGCAGCCACATGCTCCCCTTTGACAGATTGATTTAACACTGTAAGTTAAGATTTTTTCCAGACAGTCTTTTTGTCAACACTGACAATAGAATCTTTAAGAGCTGATACTAAAGAAGAAGCAAATCTCTACAGACTTTACCACTCTCTACTCTAGTGATCACAGTCATAGAAACAGTACAATCCCGTCTCTGGTAATGCATTCATTCATGGCCTTTCACAAGGCCATGACCACTTAATCTGTACCAAAGACTGTATCATAGTTATTAAGATGAGTAAGAAAAGATTCTCTTCTCCAAGAGTCCATACTTAATGGGGGAATGCCCAATCTAGTGAAGTGTGTAAAATGGAGTATTTTCTCCCAAATTAAATACTTATGCTACCAGAGAACCTAACAAGAAGACTTTATGATAGTCTGAAGTTATGAGATATATTTAAATCTTCCATACAGTGTAATTGATGTATATTATTATCATATAATGACATAAATAGTAATATACACCCCAGAATTCTATTTAAAAAGTGAATATATATGCATACCTCTGTATTCCAGGGATCCTGCCAATTGATGGAATACAACATTGTATAAGGTATAATCCCTTTCCAAAAAATGGACTAAAATGCATTAATAACTCAAATAAGGCAATAACTCTGTCAAAAGTGATGTTTCTAAAAGAACAACAACCCTCCAAAAATCCTCTAAACCAAAACAATTACTGCTACAAAACATGCTATAACCTGTGTAAGGCATTATTAGTTAATGTTCCATAAAGACTCAAAGTGTCTGGCAGTCTCTAAACCAAGTGTCAAATTACCCTTTAATTGATCTGTTTCTTTTGAAACCAGAAACATGACTAGAAAGACACCTTCCCTGTAGCACAAACCACTCAGTACATTTAATAAGGCAGAAAACAATGTAAAATAAAACCCTCCTTAGGCCAAAATACATTTTTAACATAGTTCTGTGTAGGTTTTTTTTTTTTAAGTACTTTTATTTACTTACAGTATTAGTCCTAACATTTGCCTTGTACTCAGTCTATAGAGGTTGGACAATAGAATGGAGGACTCAGTAAGAATAAGGGAAACAGAAGCAATGAAGTCCCACCTGGTGAGAGGGTATGTGTGCTGGGTATAAATCGGGAATCAGCCCTGGGTCCTGCCCCAGAAGCTACAGTGAAGAATGGGAGTAAAGATATAGCCATAATATTTTAGGTAGAAAGTAAAATCCTGCTTCAACTGTGTTAGGACAGGGAACTAACAAAGGCAGAAAGTATGTGTGATCAAAATTATAAGACTGATTTTTAAATGGTTGTAAATATAATTTCAGTTGAGAAGCCTATCTCCAATGTGAGGAACCAACATGAAATAAAGAAAAAGGAAGATACTATGACATACTGGGTGAGCTCCTCTGGGATATATACACAAGTTCTTAGGACTACTAGAAGAATTATTCTACCTGAGCTCAAGCCAGACACAAGCTCGGCAAGAGTGAGGCTTGAAAAGGACACCTGGACCAGAAATCATATTCTCTACGAAGGAACAGGTGAAACTCAAGGGGAAAAAAATCAATGAGGCTCATTAGCCTCATTTCAAATGCATATAGTTCCACTGCCCTCCCTCTGCTCAATCTCATACACTCTCTCCCCCAGCCACATGGACTGTCTACTGGTTCCCAGACCTGACAAGCTCCTACTTCAGTGGTTCTTTAATACTGTTTACCCTTCTCTACCCTGGATAAACCTGTTTATCCACCAGGTCTCAGTTTATAGGTCAGTTTTTCAAAATTCCCTTCTCTGAGCCTTCATTCTAAACAGAATGCCTCTGTTGGTCTCTCTGGTGGTACCTTACATACATTTGCATCATAACATTTATTACAGTCTGTGTTTATGAATTTGTGATTATATATAGACAGACTCTGACTTATGATGATTCAACTAATGATTTTTTTACTTTATGTTTGTGCAAAAGTGAAATGCATTAAGTAGAACCATACTTTGAATATCCATAGACTCATTCTGTTTTTCATTTTTGATATAGTATTCAATAAATTACATGAGAAATTTATTTTATTATAAAATATGCTTTAAGTTAGATGATTTTGTCCAACTGTAGGATAATGTAGGTGCTCTGAGTACATTTAAGATAAGATAGGTTAAGCTATGATTTTCAGTAGGTTAGGTGTATTAAATGCATTTTCAACTTATGATATTTTCAATTTATGATGGTGTTTTTAGGAAGTAACCACAAGTAAATAAATGAGCATTTGTATATTAATCTGCTGCAGTAATAGAATACCAAAATTAGGGCAAAAACCACATCTGTTTACCCTTGTATATCCAATGCCTAACACATAGTAGAGAGTCAGAAGATATGTGATAACTTAATACATTTAAAATGTAAAAGAGATTAAGTTATTTTTCATACACCAGAGCTAAGACCAATGGAAAAAAGATTGTACCAAGGCTATAAATGATAAATTTTTATTTCCTTATTATCATTTAATTTTTTATTATATTTATAATATATTGAGCTGTCAGAGAAGTCATGATACATTTTTGCATAGAGAAACATAGAAAAATATATCATGACTTTCCTGACAACCTAATAAATTATAATGTATAGCCCCTAAATTACATGTTCTAATTATTGCACTAAGTAAAGAATTTGCCATGTTAATAAGTAGTGAACTTTTGGTCACCAGAAGCGTTTGGGAGGAAGCAAGGTGATCCCTTTGATTCTGAAAACAAGATTTGCTGAGCGTTGCCTTATGCTAGCACTTCGCTAGATGTTGAGGATATGGAAGTAAGATGAAATTGCTGATCTCAAGAAGCTCCTCAGTGAGAAGCATTCATAGAGACAGCAGAACCATAATACTCTAGACAGCAGAACCATAATAATCTAGATAGGTATTTTGCTAATCACGCTAATTAATAGTGGTTGCCTAACAAACTCCAGAGGAACTAATAAACAGAGAGGCCCACTGTGCTAGTTCTCTGTGAACCTTGAAATAGCATCTTCTCTGCTTCCCCACCCCTGTACCAGCATCAGCATCATTACTTTTTACATGGGTATGAGTTGATAGATAACCCCTGACATAAGTGAGACATGCATCTAGAACATGAAGTCCTTGTAGCAGAGACGGTCTCAGATGAAGTAGTTCTGTGGAGAAACCTGAGAGATCCATGACAGTAAGACACCCCCAGGTTGAGGAAGGCAAAGAATAAAGAGAGGGTTCCAGAACGGTGTGTTAATATACCGTAGCTACCATAACAAATAACAGAAATTTATTTCTAGCAGTTCTGGAAACTAAAAAATCTTAGATCGAGGTATCACAGGAGTCCTAGATCACGCTATCACAGGACTATTTTCTTCTGAGATCTCTCCCCTTATCTTGACAAGCAGTTGTGTTTTTTTTTT
>NW_006160045.1:2624687-2655167 GCF_000334495.1 Tupaia belangeri chinensis
GAAACCCGCGGTGGACTCCATGAGAGTCCCCTGACATAGCCATTACGTTAACTGCTGGTTCCCACTATACATTCTTTTTAATAATTTTTAGTTTGCTATAGGGTACAAGCACTCGGAGAGAAAGTGCGAAAGTGCCCCTAGGAGGCTGGCTCTACCACAATCCCTTCACCTCCATTCTTCTCTTGAGATTTTGGGTACATACATAAACACACACACACACGGAGAGAGAGATACACATGTAGCACTTTTTTTTTTCAAGCTACCAGGTCCAGGACTCCAACCATATGGGATCCAGCGACCTTAACCACCACACCATTGACCATCTCCCAAGATATCATCTAAGGATCCTTAAAGATAGTTAAAGGTACTGAAGGGATTATGTGACACAAATTAGCCTCATGTGGGATTTCGTACCTTGAAGGAGCCATTTTATTAGTGAGTCAGGTGGATACAGCTTGCCTCATGGTTTGAGACTTGTTCAGTCCAGCTGGGGTCCATAACGAGGAGATTCTTTGGGATTACACAAATAAGACTTGCTCACTCTCATCTTGGCTTTATGTTTATTTCTCAGCTCTTCCCTTTACATATGAAGTAGACACTAATTTTCTAGGGCTGTATTCCAACCTGCCTCTGCTTTAAAACTTGCTAAGCGCCTCCCCTTCCCCATCTGTTCCTTGCATTATTATTATTATTGTAATAATTATTTTATTATATTATATTTATTAATTCATTTATTTTTAATTTGAACAGAGAGAGACACACAGAGAGACAGACAGAAGGAAAGTGTGCAAGCAAATCACCAGGTCTGGGACTCAAACCGTGGTCGGCTATGTGGGAGTGTTCAGCACTCTGTTCTTGCATTGGCAGAGAACTCTCTTTAATTCGGGAGTTCAATGGACCAGAGAAAAATGGATTTCCATTATAGCCTGAAAGAATATGACTAGTTAATTGATGATCGGAACCCACGGTGTTCTCAATAAAAGGTTCGGATGCCTCGCTCTCTGACCTTAATTTGATTAAGACTTTCATGCCTTAGTTCACCTGGTTGAATGAATATCCATTCCTCCAACCTGAGATGTTCAGCTCTCAGCTTACCCCAGTGAGTTGTGACAATAATGTACCATCAGACACAAAACACTTTAAACTCCCACTGACTCTCTGCAGAACCTGATTCTCAACACTAAATTATGGAAATAAAGAGCAGCCCTCTTAAGGTATGAAACAGAATTAATAACAAGTGGAGAACATAATTACTACTTAAATTTATTTATTTTTAATCTACGTGTTCCTCTTATCAGAATTTGAGCTCAAGAGAATAAGGTCAAAGAGATAAAGACAATCCATGTGGCTGAGATTATATAATACCATTCTATCACAGTAATAAAGCGCAGTAATAAACTCCTGGCATTTAATATCCGGAAGGACAGCTGGCAATCTCCAGGACTAAACAGCTCTGGAAATTTCCTTCAGAAAAGATGAGCATTCTCCAGTCAAAGGGCTGTGGACTCGGACATTCATTCACATTTATTATAATATAGCAATGTTTGCTTGTAAATTGAGAAGACAAACCATATCCATAAGGGTAAAACTGAGAAAACAAATCTACATAAAATTGCAATTTTGAGTGAAATGAAAGTATTCTAATAAGGCTTTTGGTTTGGGATGTTTTGGTTTTTTCCCCAGGTTCTTTCTTTATTTTAATGACAAAGAAAAGAGAGATGACATTTTCCAGTGGAGCCTACCTCCAGGAGTGCTCAGTGTATAAAAATCAATGTACCCAAGGGGGAAAAAAAATGGTCCTGAAGGCTTTGTGAGCTATTTTTTAAAGAGACCTTTTTTTTTTTTTAATTTTGGATACATCATTTTTTTTACACTGAGCACTCCTGGGGCTCCACTGGGGAAATGTATCCAACAACCTGGTCTCCTAGCCAGAAACCGTAGTGAATGGTTAAGAACCTGACCCATATATTTCCAAGGTATCTTTAGAAGAAATCACCCTAAAGATGCTCAGCTCTCCTGGTGATTCTCCTGGCTGGGAAATGGTTCAGTGAAGCTGTCTAATGGTTGTATATTTTACCTTGAGCCATTTCTCAGCGGCAGTCAGAGGTGGAGTGTTCAGTAATGTTAAAGAGAGTCCCACAGGGTTTATACTTTGATTTAGGATATAGAAAGTCATAGGATAATGTCACTCTCACCCCAACAACCTGAACAAGCAGTGCAGCCTACAACAGAATAACATTTTTCAGCTCCTTGGAGAATGAAAATCGTGTTCCTTCAAGGACCAGAACATATAATCATTTCATTTCTAGCAGATCATCTCTAAAAGAAAGAAGAGAATCTGACAGATTGGGTCTTCAAAACTTATCAAGCTAAACTACGATTTAAAAGAACTACTAGCCACTTGACAATTATTTATTGATAATAATAATAATAGCTAACATTTAGTATGTTATATGCTAAACTTTACATATTTTATACCTTTTAATTTGGACTCAACCACTATAGTAGACGAACTTAACAAAATCTTAGCATATATGAAATGATTTTTTGAAGTGTTTTACTCAGTGGAAACTATTCTTCTAAGTCTTTAGTTGGGACCCTGTCACTTGCCCATTGTTCTTTATCATCATAATGAAATGCAGAACGTGCTTATATTGTGAAAATTTTCTGAATGTCAGAGGCATCTTTTCTTTGAAATTCCAAAAAGACCCATCCATGGAAATGAAGTATGTGGAAAAAGCAAAATGCATTGGACTGCCCCTCAACCCTCCAGCATGTCAATGTATCCATCAGCAAATGATTGTGCAAAGTGGCAGCTTCTAGCTGGGTACTGAGAAATGCTCCTAGTTCAGGTCTTTAGCTCTACTTAGAAATAACCATCTTACTACTATTCTATGAATTAGAAGTTACTCAGAGATACTTTCTGAAGCAAGTTCATTATCAAAACACTCTAGTACTCAGACTCCAGTGTTAACAGAGAATTTTTTAAAACATGACCGACCGTGTTCTTTAACAAAACATTTAAACACTTATCAGCTGGTCTCTAATCTCAAGTCCTATAGCCACCTACTCGAACCTGCCCCCCTCTGGATTAGTTTGAAGCATACCCAAGATATTAAGTCAGTTCATTTGTAAATCTCTTGGCATGTAAAAAAGAGTCAAAGAAAAATCCTTACAGAACCAGAATTTCATTATTACTTTAAAAATTAATAGTAACTCATTATTATCAGATATTTTACATTCAAATGTATCTGATTGTCTCCTAATTTTTTTTACATTTTACTTGAATACCATGTTCTTTATTGTGGTCATTTTAGGTCATCATTTCCCAGAGTGTCTTCCCTGAAATATTAATTGGCATTGTGCAATTTTTAAAAAGCATCCTGTGGGTCAATAAATGTAAAAAATATTGAATTAAACAGAGTTAAACAATTTGCTTTACTTTTACTTTGTTAATTTCTCTCCAACAGAGGGAACTATGTGTAGTTTTTCCAAGATCACTTTGAACAGGCTTTTTTTTTTTTCCCTGAAATATACCTTAGACTATGTTGCCATAAACAAACCATTTACTTTTTGTCTCGGTTGTCTTTCCTCTGTGTGAAATACAATGAAGTTTATTTGTACTCCTAGGACTTTTAGGAGGATCAGTTCCATCTCTACAAAACCTAACTTCTGTTTACTAAATGTTTCAGAACAATGGTTAAAGAGCTAGTTAATGCCCTATTCTTTAATAATTTGGGGGAACAAAAGTTTAGAATATATTGGATTGATGGGACCAGCAGATGGCGTAATGGCTGCATCACTGGACTCCCATATAGTCAACTGCGGTTCAAGTCCTGGACCCAGTGGCTTAAACTCACTCAGGGCATGTGTGCGTGCATGTCCAAGAAGGGATTGTGGAGTGACCATCCCCCCAGGGAGGTGATTTCTCACTTCCTGTCTCTCTGTCTCTGTCTTTCTGGTGAAAGCACACACCCTATAGCAAAAATCTCTCCAAAAAAAAGAATATATTGTATTGACACACAATTTTAATACAGAATTTGGCAAAATTGCAGAATATTTAAACCAGCACATTTGTTAAAATTCAGACCAGGTGAGTCAGACTTTTGGATAAAACTAAGCTACAGATATATCTATTACGAAATAGTCCCTTCTCCCTGTGCAACAACTTCCATGGTGTCTAGGCTTTCCAAAAGCTGATAGAACCCATTGTACATAATAGGATTTTTGTATCACAAGGGGCTGAAACTAAGTGATTGGAGAAATATGCACTCAATTCTGAAATAAAAGAATATCAAGGATATTTTATCTGTTTACAAGAATACCAAGGTAGAACATTTTAAATCAGGAGTCTCCAAGAAATTTAGATGTGCCATCTTCAAATGAAGAATGGCCCCATAGACAGCTAGCACAAGAACTGAATTTTCACTTCCTCTTGAGGTACGTGATATATTTCTAGCATTCACTCCATGATCCTAAAACCAATACTGTAGAGAAAAAAAAATTGATTCGATTTATATTTCAAAATGAAGAAAGCTATGTTAACAGAAGAAAATTCTTCCCCATCTCATGGTGGGGATCAGGGAGACAATGGAAGGCTGACAATAATACAGTTATATTAGGATTGCTCTTAGTTGGCCCAGGTAATCCTGATGATTCTGTAAAATCCCCAGGAACTCACCTTCTACCAGGGCTAGGTTGAAATGTCTCTCATGTAATGGGATGATCCAGATCTACCAAGAACCTTTCCAAAGCCTTTGTTAGGACAGTACTAAGAGTTCAGTACCGTAGGGGTTTTGTGCTGCTTTGGAATTTTACTTAGTGGACTTCTTCAGCTTAGGCAGCAACAGCAATCAACATGAGTGATGCTAATTGGAAGGCTGGTTGAATTTCTATTTTCTTTTGCATCGACTGTTCTGGGAACAAAGTTAGAGAAGTTTGCTTTTGTTGACAGGCATTGGGAACATGACTGCAATTACCACCCTCTCATTTTCCAAGCTAGGCCATAAAGATTGAAGTATGTCAATGTTTCCTTCCACTCCAATGATGTTTCTGGAATTGCTGGTCTGTGCTTAGTTTCTCTATTGCCTCTGGTTAATGACTAGGCACTGGTATAGAGGCATTAGAACTAGAAACTTGTGACACAGTGAGCACTGCACTTGGTTCTGGGACGATAGAGGGACAAACTGGGGCCTTGGACTTACAGAGGTTTGCAGTCTAACTCAAGAGACAAAGCTAAAACTATAAATCATGGAGCTTTTAAATCTCCTTTCTTTCCAACTTTTTATTATGAATAATGTCAGCAGTCATAAAAGCTAAAGAAATAGTATATACTGGGCATGCATGTGCTCATTTTCTCAATTTAAAAACTAACATTACTCTATTATTGTGTGGAACAACTTGAAAGTAAATTGCAGGTATCACATGTAAAGCCCCTAAATAATTCAGCCATATCTCTTAAAAATAAGAATGTTCTCCCTTTTAACCACAATACTAATATCATATTTAAGAAAACTCATTATTCCCTAATACCATCTAATATTTCATGTATGCACACATATCCCAATTTGACCCAAAATATGTCTTTAAGAACCGTTTGTTCTAACCAGGATCCAATTAAGGTTTATGCATTAGATTTTCTCATTATGTTTCTTTAGTATCTTTTTCACCTAAACTAATCACCACCAACCACACCCCTCCCCCCTTTTTTTAGGACATTGGCTCACTGACTTTTTGAAGACTTTAGGCCAGTTCTAGAATGTTCTGCTCTCTGGTTTGTACAATTGCTTCTTCTTAGTGTCTATTACATTTGTCTTTGCCAGTCTTTCCTATAAAATGAAAATTATACCTAAAGGCTTGATTAACCAGGTTAAGCGTGTCTGAGAGAAGATTTGATATCTTTATAAATTAAATGTGAAATAATACAGTGGCTTTACAGAATAGTCTGAGACTTCCGCAAAATTTTAAACATAGAGTCACCATAAGATTCAACTATTTCACTCCAAGGCATATTCTCAAGAGAAATGAAAACATACATGCACATAACAACTTGTATATATTGAGGCCAGCAGGTGGCATGGTGATTAAGGGTACTGGATTCCCACAAGGCCAAGGTGGTTTGAATCCCAGACCTGGTGGCTTGCTTTCTCACTTTCTCTCACTCTCTCTCTGTCTCTCTGTCTCTCTTGCTTTGTCTCTCTCTGGTCAAATTAAGATAATTAATTAATAAAGTCAGCTAGAATAATTCTTTAAAATATAAAAAATAACTTGCATATGAATGTTCAGAGCAGCATTATTAATAGCCAAAAATAATTGGGAATAATTCATGCCCATTAACTGATGGATAAAGTGTGATATACCTATGTAATCAAGTATTTTTAATTCTTAAGAAGGGGTAAAGTACTGATACATGTATGAAACTTGAAAAATTGCTAGGTGAAAGTAGCCAGTCACAAAAGATTATGTATTATATGACTTCATTATATGAAGTGACCAGAATAAGCAAACCTATAGACAAAGAGTAGACTAGTGGTCATCTAGGGTTAGGGACCAGAGGAAAAGAGCTATTTCCAACTGTATGAGTCTTCAGTGGGTACTGCAGCCAGTCTACCACATTCAGGGCAGCTAGGGTAGGGTTGAATTTGCTCTTATTAGTGTAACTATGGATATTTTCTTTACTTTTCTTTCTTTTTATCTTTTTTTTTTTTCCTGTGTGTGTGTGTGTGTGTATGTGTCTGTCTGTCTGTCTTAAAAGTAGATTCTGGTGGTGCCAGCAGATGGCATAGAGTTTATGTTGCTGGACTCCCATATGGTTAAGAGACAGAGAGACAAAAAGTGAGAAATCACCCCCCTAGGGGGGATGGTCATGCTGCAATCCCTTCTCCTCCATTCTCCTCTTGGAATCTTGGGCATGCACACACACATGCCCAGCCTGAGTCTAAGCCACCAGGTCTAGGGCTCAAACCATGGTCGACTACATGGGAGTCCAGTGACATAGCGATTATGCTAACTGCTGGTTCCTTGAAATATATTTTATGTGGCAATATAGGTACATAAATAAATGAATAGAAAATGTTTCCAAGGAATATTAATATTCAGACATTTTTCTTTTATCTTTTTAGAGAGATTATTACTCTAGGATGTGTGTGCTAAGCTGAGAGACAGAGAGAGACAGAGGGACAGAAAGTGAGAAGTCACCCCCTGTGGGTGGCCACACTGCAACCCCTTCTCTTCCATTCTCCTCTGGGACTTTGGGCATGTAACCACATATGCCAGACATGAATTTAAAGCCACCAGGTCTAGGACATGAACCACAGTTGACCATGTGGGAGAGTTCAGCAACCTAACCATTACACCATCTGCTGGTCCCTCATTTTCTTTTAAATTCTTGAATTATTCTTTTCCTGTGTGTGTAAGAAACATAAAAGAACTGTTGAAAATTATAATAAAAATATAATAGAGGGATGTGATTAGGATCAAGCTAGAAATGTGGAAAGGTTAGCTAACCAGGGAGAAACTGAAAAATCATACTGACAATAGAAAAAATTCTTTCTTGTTTGTCATTCCACATTCATGCTTAAGTTTCCAGTCTTCTCTCTTTCTTTATAGGGAATAAAGTTGCTTTTCCTGCTCCTTCTTTTGGCTTAGGGGGGAAAAAAAAGCAAGCTATAGACTTTCAGCAGCAGCAACTAGCTATAAAGTAAGCTATGTTATCTGGGAGAAACAGGAACATTTCAGTCCAGGCTAAAATGATTTCTTTAAGGATAAAGGGCCAAATATATCTCAAATGGAATTTTCCAACAGAAGGACATATTGTGAATCTAGCTCTCAAGTTAACTCATTGGCTAGTACACTACAAAGACAAGATTATAAGATTTTTTTCAGATTTACTTAGTTTTTTTTTTTCTTTCCCAACATGGCATAAGTAAATCCAAACTTCTGAGTTTAGTAATCACAGCATTAGCAGTAACACTGACTGCTTTGACAACAAAAAATTAACTCCAAGATGTATGATCTCTCCAAATATAGAAGTTTATTTCCTCACATAAATATTGGGTCATCTGAAAAGTCATGATGCATTTTTGCATAGGAAAATATGCACGACTTTTCCAATGACCCACTAAAACTCAAAGCACATGTTCCTGATGGGCAGGGAGCTTCTAAGTCAGGAATTCAACCCCTTCCATCCTATATCTCCATCATCAACACATGGCTACCAGTTTGCCATGCTTGTCTCCAGGATGATCCATTAATATCATTAAGCCTTGGGACCAGCAGGTGGCATGGTGGTTGAGGCACTGGACTCCCACAATGCCAACTGCAGTTCAAGTTCCCAATCTGGTGACTTGCTTTCTCACTTTCCCTTTCTCTCTCTCTCTAGTTAAATTTTTAAAATAATACTAATAAATAAAATAATAATTGATTCTTTAGAGCACACAAAGAATTGCATATTAGAGAATTTGTGGGCCAAATCTGGAAGTATTACAGCATGCATCTCTTCTGCTGAGACTTTATTATTTTATGGAGGGATGGTATGCCCAGGAAGAAGGGGAAGAATCTTGAACAACTAGCCAGTCTTTGACAAGAGTAAAGGAACTATTTAGCCTCTGTGCAGCTAGATGTCATCTCCTCGGCCCTCTCTCTTCCTGAGCCCATTCACACCCATACCTGCACCCTCAAGCCAAGACAGATAAAACCCCGTTCCTCTCTGCAGAGAGGAGCCCCATCTTATTGTCATTGTATTTCTTAGCACCCAGTTATCATCATTTCTGAGTCTGTTCTTCCACTACTCGGTTAGCATCTGGAAAGCAGAGTTTGTCATTGTGTCTAGTTATTACAGTATCTGACAAAGAATAGAGATTATTTTTTAGAGAAAAATGGGTAGATTAAAAGATGAGTAAAATGTTACTCATAATGAGACCAGAGAAGAATATATGGTCAATTTTGTGTTGGGACCACTCTTTACTAGAACATGAAAAGGAAATATAAGAACAGCATAGCCATGTTCATAAACAAAGGAAAGCTCTTCTGTTCTGTAAGTAATCTATGAAGTACTCTCAAGAGTCAAGGAAAAAACAATTCTAATATTTATTACAGTCTAATAATGATCAATGTGAACTCTCACTACAACATTCATTTTTTTTTTAGTTTAGTTTTCACTAGAGGGCACATGCACTCAACAGAGAGAGACAGAGACAGAGACTGGGAGGTAGTTGAGAAATCACCCCCAGAAGGAATGGCCATGCCACAATCCTCTCTCTTCCATTCTCCTCTCAGGATTTTGAGTACACATGCACACACACCTGGCATGAGTTTTAAGCCACTGGGTCTGGGACTCAAACCATGGAGTCAACTATGTGAGATCCAGCCACCTCAACTTCCATGTCACCTGATGGCCCTCAACATTCATATTTTAAAAGTATCCAGCATTTACTTCCAGGGACCATGACAGAGAATGTTGGACTCATAGGATGAAATATTTGGCACAATATCAGAAAGGAAAAGACGTTGGAAGAGACATGGGACACTCTGAAGTTCTAGATAAAACTTGGCTAATGATGTATCCTTGATGAAATATTTAATCTTTCTGTTCCTCAGGTTTCTCACCTATGAATTAATGAGGTTGGACTAATGGTCTCTTATATCTATCAATAGAATTTGAAGGTTCCTTGAAGAATAGCTAGAGCTCCCAAACTATCTGCTTTATGAGGGAGTTAGCTTCCCTTCACTGGAAGTGGTTTTGTTTTGTTTTGTTTTGTTTTGTTTTGTTTTGTTTTGTTTTGAGAGAGAGATTTTTGCTATTAGGGCACATGTGCTCACCTAAGAGACAGAGACAGACGAAAAGCAAGAAATCACCCCCCAGGGAGGATGGCCATGCTGCAATCTCTTTCCCATTCTCCTCTAGCGACTTTGGGCATGCATGTACATGTACATATACCTGACACATCATTGGAAGTATTTGACCAAAAACAGCCTTAATAACCTTAAGAGTTGCACTCATTGAAGGCTTGCTATGTTCTTAGCAATGTGCTAAGTGCTTGTTTGCATATTTCCTCTTAAGAATTCTATGAGGCAGGTAGTAATGTTATTCCCATATTATAGATAGATATGGAAACAGATGTAAACAGGAGTTATGTAACTTCCTGAAAATCATTCTTCTACCAAGCAGTTGTTCCAGGATTTGAGCCCAGGCTAGTATCTTTCTGTGTGCTACATTTCTGTGTTAGCAGTCTGGCTAGATGGCCTCATGGGGGAGATCCCTACTCCAGAGGGTTTGTTTGTGTTTTGTTTTTTTGTTTGTTTTTTGAAGAGGTTCTTGCTATAGGGCGTGTGCACTCGCCAGAAAGACAGAGAGAGACAGAAAGCGAGAAATCACCCCCTGGGGGGATGGCCACGCTGCAATCCCTTCTTCTCCATTCTCCTCTCGAGATCTTGGGCACGCACGCACACGCGCCCAGTGTGAGTTTAAGCCACCGGGTCGAGGACGCAAACCGCGGTCAGCTACATGGGAGTCCAGCAACATAGCCATTATGCTAACTGCTGGTCCCACTACCCGAGTTTTGACAGTAAGATATTGAGTAACTGGCCTGAGAAGGAGAAAGGGAAAACCCCTAAGCAAATTGAACCCTCCTGTCTTGGCAGAGAGTGTTTGGTTTTCTAAAGATATGCTCAACTGGGTATATAGCATCACCATTGACATGTTTTTTGTTTTTTTTTTTTATCACCTTATGGAATTACAAGAAAACCCAAAGATATATTAGTAAATATAAGGTTGACAGACTCATAACTAGAAAGTAATGCCAGGAATTATCCATACATATTAATAGAAATAGGATTTCAGGGACAGATGCAGAACAATCTCAGGGGGACTTGGCTCACTGTACTAATATTATGTAGATTCATATATTATTTCTCGGATATAATATAAAATTATGCCTTTTTCCTTCAACTATAATTCAAGCACATAGAGTCATCTATAGTTCCCAAAGGAATATAAGCAAATAAGCATTTAGGTTTTGTAAATACAATTCTCTTTTCTCTCCCCATCTTCTTTAGAAGAAAAATTAGCAGAGTTTCCTAAGAGTAGGATCTACTCTCTTGGTCCACATCTTCAGTCCCCAAGGGAAACACAATGAAATATTCTCCCACAGATATTTCAGAGTTGGGGTGCTTTCTTGATTGAGATTTAGTAAGAAGACTCAATAAAGGCTGTTCTGACTTAACACCAAACTAAATTCTTTGGAGGTGAGTATTTTGCACATAACTAAACATCTTGATGGCTCATTTAACTACTTAAATGTCATTTTATGTGCTTTTAGTGTCAAAGGTACAAAGTTTAAGACAGTCACATTTAGGCTGATGTACTAGCTTATCTCTGAGTAATACTGTTCAAGTAAGCTAGAGCTCCTCAGGGTAGCCTAAACCTTTTGTACCCTTATTCAAGGAGATAGAACAGCAATGACATGACCCATATGGAAACTCCTTTGTAACCTGTCCTCATTATAATTTTGTCAGTAAGTTTTAGGAAATCCATTTGATTCTACTGATTAAAAACAAAAGTCATGCGGGGTGGTTTCAAGAAAGCAAATCATTTCCTCAGTGGGCAGTGCAGATCAGAGCTAGAAGCAAACAGAAAATTTCAATCCCTTGTTTTTCTCATCCATCAAACAAAAAAAAATTATGAATTTGAAGGTTGATGTCATGCACTGTATGCACACCAGGATGCTCTCTACCTGGACTCTTCACTGGGTCAAGACACTCATGTCAGGTGTCCATGAAGGTACTTTAAATGGTTGAATCAATAATTTCATGTGTTGCTTTCTGTAAGATTCTGAGATACTCTATGAAATGCTATTTAAAATTTTTTATTTCTGCACACCAGATGTGTCCACATTGTACATAACATCTATCAGTTCTCTGATAAGAGAACCAAAGACAGTCCTATAAAATATTCCTCATTAAAATTTCTACATTTTTCAGCAAATGGAGAAATGTAAATAGAGAGCAAAGCCCTGCACCCAAGATCTTGGCACCGTCAAATAGACACTACTGCTAGGTTCCTTGGCACCATCTGAGACAAACCCAAATGAGGTTAAAGTGGGCTAGCCAGAAGAACCATGACTCTCCACCACTTCCTCCCTAACTGCCCAAGTAACTTTCTCTGTAAGTCTATTTCTTTCCTTCTTTTATAAGAGACAGATAAACACCCTCAGCAAAGTCTCACATCACAATCCTCCCTTCAGTCTTCCCAGCCAGCCTGGATCATGGGCACATGTGTGTCCCGCATATGCAGGTCAACCCAGGAACCTAACTGATCTTCCTTATGGCATCCAGCATTGCAGAGAGGTCCACTACTGCTGTGCCACTGTGGCTGAACCAAACTAATTTTCTACCCACGTTTAATTTATCCTTCTACTACAACTGAATGCTCCTACCCAGGGAAGAAGGGAAATCTCCAGAAAACCCCATTCTTTCAATGTTGCTACTGCTCTCATCTACAAGTCCCTGGGCAAAATCTCCTGGACCTTGAGGGATTTCAATCCAACCTCAATCCAATCCAGAGAGTAGAAAACCTGTTTGCTATTGGTGACAAGATTGATTTAAGTGTGAAAGTTGAGGGGGAGGCTTTCATAATTTGTCATCTTCACTGTCATTCTATTGGTTACTTTAAAAAATTCAGTTTCATGCATTGACAGCCTTTCCTCTGGTCACAGTGAAAATAAGCAAATTCCAGAGTTTGAGATCCATGACTGATAAACTGAAAGAATTAAAACCAACCATGGGAGGATCTGCTTCTGCTTTGCAACTCTTTCTCCTGGGCAAACCTCAAGACAGTGTACCTGCAACACAACCTCAGTCCCTGTCCCCTCATGTTCAGATGGCTGGTCACCAGACCAGGCTTTGCACTTAATTAGAGTTTCAGAGCTGGGTTTTTGTTTGTTTGTTTTTGCTATTTTTTTTTTCTCTCTCTCATCTAATTACATTGGCCCGATGGGGAATATCCTCAGTCCAATAGGTGTGCTGTCTGTAAAACTTGGTCTCAGCTCAGAATCAGGTGAAAGAAGGTGGGCAGCTAATCTCTCTCCTGCTACAGTGAGATGCAGACACCTTGGAATCCTCTCTCTGTCCTGTGAGGGAAGGGGTCTCTTTTAACTTCAGACATGTAGTCCATAAAGCCAAGGTTTGTCCCTGGCCTAGCTGGTTCTTTGCTTCCCCCTTTCATTATCTGTAACCCCAGTGTCATCCCTCAGGCAGCTCACTGCTTCCTCACCTCCAGCAGAGTGGGCAATGCTCTCTCAACCTGCAGCTTTCTCCCCTGGGAACAAAATACAGCCTCTTATCTCCAAATCATCTCCTGTGCTTAGAGCTTCCCAGCCATGCCCTCTGTGGTGCAGCCTAGTAGGCATAGGTGGTAAATTATTCTGAGCTTTTAAGAGTTTGAGTAAAATCCCCTCTCACAGAGGGAAAGGGCTTTAATAAAAGAGGGTTTTGTTTGTTGGTTGGTTGGTTGGTTTGTTGGTTTCTCCCTCAGTTATATCTAAAATTCAGACAATCATTCCCCACTCAGGATCTTGTTGACAGAAAATAACCAACTCTGTAAAAATAAGAATTAACGTGGTTTATTTCTAAATAGAATATGAGTGACCTAGACTGGAGAGGAGGCAAAACATGTCTTTCTCTTGGGGTGATCAGGTACGAAGGTTCTTTTTATTTGATTCTGAGAGCAAGAGATAGACTTTGGAATTTAGTGAAAAGTTTTTCCATTGGTCTGGCCCAAAAAGGTGGGACATGTGGATGGGGAAGGGGGGAGATGCTTATAGGTTGTAGGTGGGTTTTACAGTTGTCAGGGTGGTGATTGGAAAAGGAAGGTTGCTGAGGTCAGAAAGGAATGTACTTTAACAGTGAAAAGGAGGCTTAATTTACATCACAGAGACATTCCAATATTATGCCAGGGGCAGGATGTAGGAATAATCCTGTTACAAATGGGTCAAAATGATCTGTTAACATTTGTGGGCATGAATCCTTCTAGGCCCTCTGAAAAAGATTTTAGAAAAATAACAAAAAGCAGTCCGACTTCTGTTCACAATTTCAAAAGAAATTTCCATTTTGTTTCTGGGTTTGGGCAACACTGAAAAGTACTTAGGAAACTGAGCCTGTTGAAGCAGGGTGGGCTTCAGAGGGGCATGACTGATGGCTGAGGTAGGACAGAGTGTGTGTTGGGAGGTTTTGGGGAGTGTGCAAGCCCAGGAAGCCCTGTCTCAGCTGTACAAACTCACCCATAGGGTCAGAACAGAAGACAGCCACCACATCCCAATACAGAGTCCAGAGCATACAAAAGGGATAAATGGGAATTTGCTAACTGGGATTATTTATTCACCCTACTTCTGAGAAAG
Source organism: Tupaia belangeri chinensis (assembly GCF_000334495.1). Taxonomy (NCBI): domain Eukaryota; kingdom Metazoa; phylum Chordata; class Mammalia; order Scandentia; family Tupaiidae; genus Tupaia; species Tupaia belangeri. The sequence goes on from NW_006160045.1 coordinate 2,639,081, forward strand.
GCCTGATTTTTTTACTTTGGAATATATCACTACCCTCATCTCACCCTATGTGTTTTAGATAAAGATATAAGCACCACTACACCTTGGTTGACAAGAGCCACTCATTCTCCGTGACTGGCCAAGTTTATCCTTTACAAGTTACCCCATTAGAGTCTGAGAGAAATCATAAGACTTTGCTAAGAATTCCCCTTTCTCCACGTATCTGCCAGCATTTGTTACTTTTTGTCTTTTTGATACTAGCCGTTTTAACTTGGGATGATACCTCATTGTGGTTTTCTTAATGACTAGTGATGGTAAATATTTTTTCTACTATGGACAGAAGTCTGACTGCTTTTGCCTAGTTTTCCAAAGTCCTTTCCAGGTGGCCTAGGAGGAGTCACAACCACAAACATTAACAGGCTATTTTTTCCATTAACAGGATTCTGCCTACCTCCTGTCCCTGGCATAGTATCTTTGAGATATATATATACAACCAATTACAGTATATTCTTTTGCTTATCTCTTCCCAAGACACAGAATTTCCCTTTCCTTGAGATGTAGAGTAAGCATTTCTTTTACAAATCTCTTCCCAAGACACAGATCTTCCCTTCCAATCACCGACCTAAAAATTGTGGAACCCACCTATAATTTATAAGCTCCCGCTTCCACATGTCCCACCTGTTTGGGCCAGACCAGTGGAAATCTCTTCACTAATTTTGTCTGTCACTCTCTCCCTGTACCTGATCACCCCAAGAAAGGCATGTTTGCTTCCTCTCCAGGCCTAGGTCACTCATATTCTGCTTGGAAATAAAGTGCATTAATTATTAATTTTTTAGAGTTGGTTATTTTCTGTCAACAACATACTTGCTGGCCATTTGTATGTCCTCTTTTGAGAAATATCTATTCAGATTATTTTCCCCTTTTAAATTGAGTTATTTAGGTTTTTTGGTTTCAAGTTTGGGTTTTGTTTTTTGTTTCCTGGATTCTATTTTTTTCTTTTGAATTGTTTTGAGTTTCCTATATATTTTGGTTATTTATCCCATCTAAGTCAGATGTATAGTTTGCAAATATTATCTCCCATTCTGTGGGTTTTCTCTTCACTCGCTTGATCACTTCTTTAGCTGCACCACTTTTTAAGTTGATATAATCCACTTGTCTATTTGTACTTTTGATGTCGTATCTAAAAGAATATCATTACCTAGACTGATGCCCTGAAACATTTCCCTTACATTTTCTTCGGATAGTTTCACACTTTAATGTCTTGCATTTAAGTCTTAATCCATTTTGAGTAAATTTTTTTTTAACTGATGAGAGATAGGGGTTTAGTTTCACTCTTTTGTATATGGATATCCAGTTTTCCTAGCACCATTTTTTTTTTTCTTTTGGAGAGATTTTCACTGTAGGGCGCGTGCGCTCGCCAGACAGACAGAGAGAGACATAGAGACAGAAAGCGAGAAATCACCCCCCAGGGGGGATGGTCACGCCGCAATCCCTTCTCCTCCATTCTCCTCTCGGGATCTTGGGCACGCATGCACACACGCCCGGCATGAGTTTTAAGCCACCGGGTCCGGGACACAAACCGCGGTTGACTACGTGGGAGTCCAGCGACATAGTCATTACGCTAACTGCTGGTTCCCCTAGCACCATTTTTTGACGAGACTGTCCTTTCTCCAATGGATGTTATTGAAGCATTTGTCAAAAATCAGTTGGCTATTTATAATGTATTTATTTCTGGGTTCTCTCTTCTGTTCATTGGTCTATGTGTCTATTTATAGTACAGTACTATGCTGTTTTAGTTACTGTGAATTTGCAGTGTGCTTGGAAGTCAGGTGATAATGATGTCTCTAGCTTTGTTCTTTTTTTTCAGGATTGCTTTGGCTATTTGGTATCTTTTGTGGTTCCATATGAATCTAAAAATTTTTATTTTTTATTTCTGTGAAGAAGGTCATTGGTATTGTGACAGAGATTACATTGAATTTGCAGATTGTTTTTGGGAAGTATGATCATTTTAAGAATGTTAATTATTGGGGCCAGCAGATGGTGTGGTAGTTAAGGTACGGGACTCCCACATGGCCAACCATGTTCAAGTCCCAAACCTGGCACCTTGAAAACATGCATATGCATGTTTGCATGCCCCAAATCCTTAGAGGAGCATGAAGGAGAAGGGATTGTGACATGGCTATTGCCCCTAGGGGGTTTTATCACTTCCCCTCTCTCTGTCTCTGTCTCTCTGGTTAACATACACACCCTATGGCAAAAACCTAAAAACAACAACAACAAAAGTTATTTAGGCCAACCCCATAGCATAGTGATTAAGTTCTCTGTCTAGAATGTAGGGTCCCACATGACTGGCCAGAGTTCAGATCTTGGCCCAAGCAACTTGAAAGCCATGCTGGATGTGTGTGCATGCATACCCCAAAATCTTGAAGGGCTGGAAAAATAGAAGGAAAATCATTGTAGTATGACCATGCATCATTAGAGTATTCTTTCTCTCCCTCTCTCTCATGCCCCCTCTGGTATAAGTTTTTTTTTAATTAAATAATGTTAACTCTTTTAATTGATAAACATATTTTTCTGTGTGTGTGTGTGTGTGTGTGTGTGTGTGTGTGTGTGTGTGTATGTGTACATATAGGTTTCTTTAATCAATGTTTTTGTTTTGTTTTGGAGAGGTTTTCACTATAGGGCACGTGCGCTCGCCAGACAGACAGAGAGAGACATAGAGACAGAAAGCGAGAAATCACCCCCCAGGGGGGATGGTCACGCCGCAATCCCTTCTCCTCCATTCTCCTCTCGGGATCTTGGGCAAGCACACACACGCGCGCCCGGCGTGAGTTTTAAGCCACCGGGCCCGGGACGCGAACCGTGGTTGACTATGTGGGAGTCCAGCAACATAGCCATTACGCTAACTGCTGGTTCCCTCTTTAATCAGTGTTTTAAAGTTCTCATTGTAGAGATCTTTCCCTTCCTTGGTTAAATTTGTTCTTAGGTATTTTATTATTTTCTTTTTGTATCTATTATAAATCTAATTGCTTTCATTTCTTTTTTGTCTAGTTTATTATTAATATATTGAAACATTACTGATTTGTGTGTGTATTTGGTGTCCTGTAAATATATCATATTTGTTTATCAATTCTAAAAAATTTTTGGTAGACGTTTTAGATTTTACTGCATATAAGATTATGTCATCCATAAAAAGAGATCATTTGACTTTTGCCTTTCCAATTCAGATAACTTTTATTTCTTTCTCTTGCTTAATGGTTCTGGCTAGGACTTCCAATACTATACTGAATAAGAGTGGAGAGAGTGGGCATTTTTGCTTTTTGTCAATCCTTAGAGAAAAAATTTTCAACTTTTCCCCATCAAGTATGACATTAGCTGTGGGTTTATATGTGGTCTTTAATGTGTTGAGGTATATTCCTTCTTTAACTAGTTTGTCAAGTTATTATCATGAAGGGATACTGAGTTTTATCAAATGCTTTTTCTAAATCTCTTGAGATGATCATTTGAGTTTTGTCCTTCATTCTGTTGATGTGATGCATCACATTTATTGATTTGTGTATGTTGAACTATCCTTACATTCTTGAGATCAATTCTACTTGATCATGTTGTATAATCTGTTGATATGCTGTTGGATACAGATTGCTGGTATTTCGTTGAGGATTTTTGCATCTATCTTCTTCAGAGATATTGGCTTGTAATTTTCTTTCTTGTTTTGTTCATGTCTAGTTTTGGTATCAGTGTAATATTGGCCTCATAGATGAGTTTGAAAGCATTTTTGATTTAGTTTTTGAAATAATTTAATAATTTATTTCAATTCTTTAAAAGTTTGGTAGACATCAATAAAGTCATGAGGTCCTGGGATTTTCTATGTTGGAAGATTTTCTAACACTGACTCGATATCACTACTTATCATTAAATCTTCTCTCTTTTTGGTTTATTTTCTTTGTTTAGCTAAGGGTTTGGAAATTTTATCATTTAAAAAAACAATTTTTTATTTTGTTGATATTTGTGGTTTCAGTTTTGTTTATTTATGCTCTGGTCTTTTTTTTTTGTTCTTCTTCTACAAATTTTAGGTTTGGTTTATCCTAGCTTTTCTAGCTCCTTGAGGTGCATCACTATGTTGTTTATTTGAAACCTTTCTACTGTTTAACACTAACCCTTATTGCTATAGACTTTTTTATTAGTACTACTTCTGCTGTATTCCATAGATTTTGATATGTTGTATTTTAATTTTTCTTTAGAAATTTTTAGAATTTTCTTAATTTCCTTATTACCCATTGGTCATTCAGAAGCATGTTGTTTAATTTCCATGTATATGTTCAGTTACCAAAGTTCTTTTTGTCAATTTCTTTTTTGTTGTTGTTGGCTTTTTGTTTGTTTGTTTGAATGAGAGATTTTTGCTATAGTGTGTGTGATATCGCCGGAGAGACAGAAGGAGACACAGAGATAGAAAGTGAGAAATCACCCCCCACGGGGGATGACCATGCTGCAATCTCTTTTTCTCCATTCTCCTCTCAGGATTTTGGGCATGCAATCATATGCACCTGCATGAGGTTTAAGCCACAGGGTTTGGGACTTGAACCGTGGTCGGCTACAAGGGAATCCAACAGTAACCATTACATCATCTGCTGATCCACCATTTTAAGTTTTCTGATCTTGAAGTAATTTTTGGAAATTCTTAAATGGGCCCTTAGATGTCTAAGAAAGACAGATTAGACATTCTGACATGTTGAAAATATATGGGAAATATTGTCAAATAAGAAATGGCATTTAGCTGTCTGCGTATATAAATTTGTTTCATGGCTGTTCCAACACAGTATGAGATTCTTGAATATCTGTTATGTATCAGTATGTCATCTGTTATCCTTATAATGATAAAATAGATTTAATGTAGTCTGTTTTAGAAATGATCAAATTTATCAATTTGGGGTTATGATAAAATCAGATCTCAAACCATGGCCATTTTGGGTTTCATTGTCCATAGTTAACTGCATTATTCTCATGCTCTTTCTTTTTTTTGTTTATTTTGTTTATTTACTTATTTATATTTATTTTACATACTTTCACCAGACATCACCACAGCATACAAAATGCAATTTTCCAGTCAGAATATACTGTAAAGTGGCTTAAACATACATGTTATCATCAACAAATAATTTTCCATTTGTTTCTTGTAATTTTCCATATGTTTCTTCAAATATATATATATATATATTCATTCCCCCATTTATCACCCTCTGTCACTTCCCATCCTCTTCCTACCCTGTCTCTGGTTTCTGCAATTGCTTTCCATTCCTTTATTCTTCTCCACATTGTATTGATTCACAAAATATCTAAATTAATCTAAATACTTTCAATAGTAAGTTCAGCTGATATATACATATCTGTGAACAAAAGTTGACCTTAGGCATGAAACTGTGGATAGAATGAATATACTGTAAAATAGCACATAGTTGAGGCTATATAGCTTACTGTGGTTACCAAATAGGTATTTTTTAATTTCAAGAAAGGCAGTTTTAGCTTTAATAAATCAAAATCAAAAAATGTTAAGAGAACTTTGCTTAACACTTAAAGCCAGGTAACAGGTTAGGATTCTGTTTGAATATTAGGTACATGGACCTGTCCACAACTTGAGGAAAGACAAAACTCCTTAGCACTGGAAAACAAAGCATAGAATGTCAGTAATATTTTAGTCAAAACTCATAAAATTGTATTTCATCAGTTCAAGCTTATGTACTTTATCTTCTTTGTGGTCTAATCTTTCCATTTAAACTCAGAATATAACATTCAACTCTGTACTTGTCTCTACCATTAAGCTGGTCATTTTCTTATCTGTTTTAGAACTCTTACTTCTGTGTGTCTGACTTTAGTTTTCCTGGGATAGCACTCCCTTCAGACCTTCTTGGAAAGCTGGTCTGGTGTTGGTAAATTCTTTCAGGTTTTGCTTATCTGAGAATGTTCTTGTCTTCTCTTCCCATATGAAGGATAACCTTGCTAGGTATAGTATTCTTGGCTGAAATTGTGTTTACTCAACACTTTTAATATATTTTCCCATTCTTTCCTTGCTTGCATTGTTTCTGATGAGAGGTCTGCTGTTAGCCTGATGAAATATCCTTTGTAGGTAACATGACATTTCTCTCTTGCCAGTGTGAGTATCTTGTCTTTGTGGTTTTGGTCATTCTGGCCATAACGTGTCTTGGAGAAGATCTTCTCGGGTTTATCCTATTTGGGGTCCTTTGCATTTCTTGGGTCTGGATCTTTGAATGTTTTTCTAGCTTTGGGAAGTTTTCTTCCAGGATTTCGTGAAATAGATTATCAATGCTCTTCTTGTCTCTTCACCTTCTGGATACTGATTATCCGGATGTTTCTATGCTTAACAGTATCTAGTATTTCTCATGTATTATTCTCATTTTGGGAGGGCTATTTTCTCAGTCTTTGTGGTGGATTTTACTAGTCCAGGAATCCTGTCTTCTACACCTGAGATTTGATTTTCTGTATGATCTACTCTGCTTTTAATACTTTCAAAGGAGGTTTTGAGTTCCTGTATCATAGTCTTCATCTCCAACAGTTCCATTTAACTCTTTTTTATGGTGTGTTTTTCCTTTTAGCTCTCACAAGAAATTCTTCACCTCCTGGGAATCATCGGTTTTTTTTTTCCTTCTGGTGTTCATTGCCCCTCTTCTCTTCCATCTCTGTTCGTTTTGTCATTATGAATATTCTAAATTCTTTTTTTCTTTTTTTTTTCTTTTTTTTGGAGAGGTTTTTGCTATAGGGCACGTACACTCACAGACAGACAGAGACAGAGAGACTGAAAGCAAGAAATCAGCTCCCCAGGAGTTCCATTTAACTCTTTTTTATGGTGTGTTTTTCCTTTTAGCTCTCACAAGAAATTCTTCACCTCCTGGGAATCATCGGTTTTTTTTTTCCTTCTGGTGTTCATTGCCCTTCTTCTCTTCCATCTCTGTTCGTTTTGTCATTATGAATATTCTAAATTCTTTTTTTCTTTTTTTTTTCTTTTTTTTGGAGAGGTTTTTGCTATAGGGCACGTACACTCACAGACAGACAGAGACAGAGAGACTGAAAGCAAGAAATCACCTCCCCAGGAGGGATGGCCACACCACAATCCCTTCTCCTCTATTCTCTTCTCGGGATCTTGGGCACACATGCACATGCGCCCAGCGTGAGTTTAAGCCACCGGGTCCGGGATGTGAACTGTGGTCGACTACGTGGGAGTCCAGTGACATAGCCATTACGCTAACTGCTGGTCCCAATACTCTAAATTCTTTATAAGGTATTTCCATGATTTCCATTGTACTGTCTGTGGATGAAGAGGAGTTATTCTTTTTCCTTGGGGGTGAGGTATTTTCTTGGTTTCTCATATTTCTTGTGACCCTGTGGTGATTTCTAGTCATCTGATGGGTTATCCGTTTCTTTCTAATTTCTAGAAGATCAGTTTGAGCGATCAGAGGTGCACAGGAGGATGTGGTCTACCAACTCTCTGTGTTGCATTTTTCTCCCTTTGTGACACTGATTCAGTGGGAGTTCAGGAATATGAGGACCCAAATTGTATTCAGATTTTGGCAACTTTTCATTTAGACTTGTCTAGACACTCAGTAGGTGGAAGCTGAGCAGCAAAGTGATGAGGTAAAAGAAAAAGGATAAGAAAACAGAGAAAGAGAGATAGAAGAGAAAAATGGATAAAACAAACAAAAAATTATTTGTTAATTATAAAAAACAAAAAATGAAAACCGCATGGTGCACAAGCATGCTGCGTGAAATCACTAGATTTCAGCTCTCATGGCAGACTCAGTCTTCTTCTGGCCTGCCCTTTTTTTTTTTTGCCTAGATTGGAGGAGAGGGGAGTAGATTATTACCAAGATAAAGGAGGATTTCAGAGCTAAGAAAAAACTTTACCTTAAAAATTTTTTTAAAAAAGAAAAATTTTAAAAATTGAAAAGACAGAGACAGAAAGGCAGAAAGAGACAGAGAGAAGGAGACAGGGGCTCTACTAGGGTAGATTCTCAGCAGAACATCTTCATTGCTCTTATCTCTGAAATCACTATACCTCAGCTCTCAAGGCAGACTCAGTCTTCTCCTTTTTGTCAATTACTTGTTTAATTCTATCATGGTCAGAAAAGATATTAGAAATGATTTGTAAATTTGTTGAGATTTGGTTTTTGTCCTAAAGTAATTTTTATCCTAGAGAATGTTCCATGTGCTGATGAGAGGAATGAGTATTTTGCAACTATAGGATGAAATGTTTGGTAAATGTCTGTTACATCCATTTGGTCTATAGTGCTGTGTAAATCCACTATTTTGTTGCTAATTTTTGGTCTGTATTATCTGTTTAATGGTGAGTGTCAAGTGTTGAAATTTCCAATTATTATTGTACAGGAACCTATTTCTTCCCTTATATTTGATATTTGCTTTATACACTTGAATGCTCTGGTGCTAGGTACATATACATTTTGCAATTGTTATATCTTCTTGCTGAATAAAACTCTTTATAATTATGTAATAACCTTCTTTGTTTCTTTTTACAGTTTTCAATTTAAATCCTATTTTATCTGATATAAGGACAGCTACTCAAGCTTGCTTTTGGTCTGTTTGCATAGAGATAGCTTTTTTTATCCCTTCACTTTCAGTCTGTGTGTGTTTTTGCCAGAAAAGTGAGTTTCTTGTGCATGACATATAGTTGGGTCTTATTCCATTCTGCCAGACTATATTTTTAATTGGGGAATTTAATCATTTTCTGTTTTGAATTATTATTATAGATGAGGACTTACTACTGTCATTTGTTGTGTCCTGGTTGGTTTGTGTATCTTCTGTTTCTTTATTCCTGTTTTACTGTTTATTTTTTGCAGTTTGGTGGTTTTCTGTACTGATACATTATCTCTTTCTTATTTGCATATCTGCTCTACCAGTGAGTTTTATACTTTCATGCGTTTTTGTGGTGGTAGTTATCATTCTTTGGCATTCATGTGTAGGACTGCATTAAGTATTTCTCATAAGGCCAGTCTATTGGCAATGAATTTCCTGTTTTTACATGTCTGCAGAAGGCTCTGTTTCTTCTTTAATTTTGAAGGACAGCTTTGCTGGGTATATTATTCTTGGCTGGCAGCTTCATTTTGTTAGAATTTTGAATTTATCACCTTAATTTCTCATGACCTACACAGTTTCCACTGAGAATCTTCTGTTAACTTAGTAATTCCTTATGTGTGACTAGACACTTTTCATTCTGCTTTTAAAATTCTATCTTTGTCTTTGATATTTGACAGCTAAATTATAATGTGCTTCTCTGAGAACCTTTTTGAGTTGACTCTATTTGAATTACTTTGAGCTTCTTCTATCCGGATGTCTAGATCTCCTCCAAGATTTGGGAAGTTTTCAGCAATTATTTCATTAATAAGCATTCTGTTTTAATCTTCATCTCTTCCATTTTAAGAACTCCCATAACACAAATGCTTGTTCACTTCATGAGTCCTGTAGGCTGTCATTACTCCTTTTCTTTCTTTTTTTCTTCTTTCTGATTAATCAAGCTCAAAGACCTATCTTTATGTTCAGAGGTTCCTCTGCTTAATGTAATCTGCCTTTGAAGCTATTAATTATGTTTTTTATTTCATTCATTGAGTTCTTCAGTTTCAAGGTTTCTCTACAATTCTTTTTATAATTTCTATCTCTGTGTTGTATTTCTCATTTAGGTTATGAATTGTTTTCCTGATTTCATTTAATTGTCTATCTATTCTCCATAAGTTTCCTTAGGATCTTATTTTGAGTTTCTTGTTAGGCATTTGAAAATTTTCCTTTTGATGTGTATGTGATCAGTTACTAGTAAAGTATTGCATTTCATTGGAGGTGTCTTGTCTCCTTGCTTTTTCATGTTTCCTGTGTTCCTACATTGATATCTCTGCATTGGTGGAAAAGTCATCCCTTATAATTTTATAAAGTAGGAAAGGCTTTTTCCTGAACATGTGTTCTATAGTCTCTGTTGAGTAGGATGCTTTGATTCTGTTTCTGGGTAGGCACAGTAGAGTAGTCTGTATGTGATTTCTTTCACTGTAATAAATGTTAGCAGTGCCTACAATTTCCATAGTGATCTAGACTGCAAGTAGTTGTGGTGGTGGTAGTGCAGTTTTGCTGAGGATAGAAGTTGCAAAGGAAGCTGAGTGGTTACCTCTGGCAACAAGATCGAAAGAAGCCAGCTTTTGGGTCCTGGGGTATATGTGTATCATTTACCTAGTCCTGGGAGTAGCATCCCTGCTATACTGAATCATCTGTATCTCAGGGTGTGCGCCACTCTGTGGGCCCGGTGCTAGAGTTATGGCCATATTGCTCGAACTAGCTGTAATAGTAGCTCTGCAGCCACCTACATGGTATGAAGGGATGGCAGAAACCACAAGAATGTAGAGGTGTAAGATTGCTACCACTCAGCGCAGTCTTTAGCAGTGCTCTGTTCTCAAAATGGCCCTGTACTCTAAAGTTTAGGTTTTAGGAGAATGAAGATACCATGTGAGTTCCTTTCCTGGAGTTATGTAGCCATCTGGATTTCAAGGAATTCAGACTCAGGGCCTATAAAGTCTGTGAGGCCTTCTTCTAGAACTGTACTTGTCCATGAAGGTAATGGGAAACAATAAGGCTCTCTCACTATCTTGTTTCCAATATTAGAGAGCCTCTTAGGTCCAGATCAATTCTAAGTGAATGCTCTACTTCCCTTTCTATGTTGTCATTCTGAGTTTCCATGCTCCAGAAGGTTTTAGATATTTCCTTATTGAATTCCAGCATTCTCCCTCAGACATTCTATGCAAGGTGTAATTATTTATTTGTTTTGTTCCTTCTTTATGGAGGAGATGAGCTCTAAATACTTCCAGTCAGCTACTTTCTTGCTTGTATTTATGCATGTTCCTGGATCAGATATTTTTTTTAAACTGCTGATATATGTTGTGAAATTGCCTTCTGGAAGGTTACAATAATTTACCTGTTCTCTAGCAGTAACAGATTTTGAAAAATACACATATCTAATATTTAACTGTGACAAAGGCACTTTTTAAAAAACTTTTTTCAAGTTTTGTGACCTACCTGCATCTCTTCACACTTATCAGTTGGCAAGTGATAACATTTTACAGCTTGCTAAGCACTTTTACATCCAAGGGATTTTCAAAAAGTTCATAGAAAATGCATGTTGTACAAACACTATGCAAATAATTTGCACCAGTATAAACTCTTGCTTTAATTTAATTTCCCATGAAAATTTTAAAGCATCTTCATACTTCTAATCCTCCTAACAACTGTGAGAGATAAGTTTCACTGTTATTATTTCTATAATATTTACAAAATAAGCCCTGAAGTGTCAAGTGATTTCTCTAAGGTCTCATGGTCAAAGGACACAGGTAATGAGGTAAAAACCATGTCACTTGTTTTCCAAGCCCCGTGTTTCTTCCACACTAGAAGTTCTCCACCCAGCTTCCCAATACAAGGTATCACCTCTCATGATACTGATTTAATTCTCATGGTGTAGATGACTGTGATGGATAAACATTCCCAGACTCTTTTGAGAATCTGATCTTCCCAGAAAAAAATGTGACACACATGTGCACACAAAAAATTATAAACACAATTTCAGGAAGAAGGTAATCAAAGAGATCTACGACCCTGTGCTGATCCCATACCATAGTGACTAAAGGAGTTAGATTCCACATGGATAACCATGGTTTTAATCCTAGCCTCAGCTTGCATGCTTTAAATTATGAAAAGATAGAGAAATGGAAGAGAAAGGATTGCAGCACAACTAGACCCCATGGCAGGGGGGATGCTTTCTCCTTCTGTCTCTCTTGGGTGAGCACATGCACCCTCTGTCAATAAACATAAAATAAAAAGCCTGCAACCACCAATGTGCTCAGAGTATAAAGGCCTAATGTTAAGATTTAGTGTGTTGCTGATGTTATGTTGTTGGCAGAATTCTAAAATGACCCCAATGTCCCCTCCTATCAATATTCTCCTTCTCTTTGAGTGTGAGGAGAACTTTTGTGTAAGTTCCAGGAATATGTTATGGCAAAGTATAGATGGCCCTGGGTGATTCTGACCTACTCATATGAACCCTTTAAATCTGGATCTAGGGGTCAAAGACTGAAAAAGCCAGAGATGCAGAGTATGAGATTCATTCCAGGAGAAATTCTCCTGTTGACTTTGAAGATAGATGGAACCCTGTAGCAAGAACCTGAGAAGAGCCTTTAGGAACAGAGAGTACTCCAACCAGTAGCTGGCGGGATCATGAGGACATTACATCTGCAAACACAGGAACTGAATTTTATCAACAGCCAGTGTGCTTGGAAGTGGACTCAGTGCCCCAGAGGAGATGTACTTTCAGTTCACACCTGACTTCAGCCCTGTGAGATGCTGAGTAGAGAATCTAGTCACCTAGTTCTCACCTACTGACCCATAGAAACTGTGAGATATTAAAGTGTTATTTTAAGTTGCTATGTTTGTAGCAATTTGTTATATAGCAGTAAAGTACTCAACCTGATATATTTGAGACCTTGTTAGGTTATTATTAAGATTATGCTTAAAAGAGATGAAGATATTTTTAAGTGTTTCTAACTTACCCTCTGTTATTATCTACTGATGAATACACACACACCTAAAAAAGGTAGATGATGTAAAACACTGCAAACAAGGCTAGAATTCACTCTGCTTTGAAAGTCCAAGGAAAGGTGACCTCAATGGAACAGGAATGCTATGAGAAGACAACCAGCAAGCAGATCCACGAACTAACCTTCATTAGAAGCAGGGATCTGGGGAGCTAGGAGAGAGGGTTAACTTTGAGGGTGTAAGACATATCCAGCAAAAGAACAGGCCTGCAGCAAGGACATCTCAGAGCATTTTTAGGAAACAGCAATGTTTAGTCCACTTTCTGTTGCTAATAATAGAAATATCTGAATTTGGGTAATGTATTAATATAAAGAATAGAGATATCACTTCAGAAGAGCCAAGGTCTACAGGCCATATATAGTGAAGGTCTTGTTAATGGATACTTTTTGCATAGTCCTAAGGTGTCATGGCCCATCACATAGCAAGAGCTTGCATGTTGTGTACATGTCTCTTTTCTGTTTCCACCTTCCCAATAATACAACCAAATTTCAATACATGAATTTGAGGCACTTAATACAACCAAAATAATGCAATCAAATTCATAATACAACCAAATTTTAATACATGAATTTAGGGGCATAGGGTTGTGGGGACCCATTCAAACCATAGGAGGTGATTAGATCCAACTTGCTGAAGCCCACAATTGGTGGAATTAATGAGAAATAATCTCGGAAATGTAGGAATAGATTGAATTGTGGAGTGTCAAGCCCTTGAACTCTGTGTACTAGGTTGAAGTCATGGAAGGCCAACATACTGGAACAGTTTTTCCAGAGGTAGGACTGTGAATGAATGATCAAGGAGCTTGACAGATTCATGTCTGAATAACCTTCTTGTTGGTGTGTCCCTGTGACTTTATGTGTGAGACAGCTGTGGGTCAGACCTCTGGCTTCACCACACTCTCCATCCTCTTGAATTTGTTGGCCCATTTGTAGTGCAGTTCCCTGAGGAAACACCCAGTTTTTCCCTAACTCAGTCTTTTCTAGGGCCAATCCCTCTTCCACAGGGTGGAAGGATGCCCTGGTGCAGCACTCCTGAGTTCTTCTGCTTCAGCATTAGTGGTCTAGGTGGGGAGTGCTGCACTGTCTCACCAACAATGGAAGGGTGCATGTCCCCACTGTGGCAGCACAGCCAGAGTGACAGCCCTCATCTCGCTTCTCCTTTCATTCCTATGGCCTCTGTTTTGCTAAGCAGAAAGACACACTTTCTGAGGGCTCCACAGATCATTTAATCTTCAAAATTGCTCTTTCCACAGGCTAGATTCAGCCAGAGACCCTTGACATCTGGGCCAAAGTACATATGGTAACTTGTAAAAGGTCGCTTCTGCTTTGGATGAATATTCCATCTGTCTTATGTCAGAACATCATGACAGCAAATCAGAGTCAATATAACAAGGTGAAAATCTTGTCACCAGCCTTAAAGATTTATAACCAACATCAGTCAGCTCCAGTGCTATGAGAACCAATGGAATTGAATTTAAAGTTTGGAACTGGCTCTTCTGAGTGGAAATGTGAAGCAAAAACTCTAATTTCTTGGCCCTTAAGGAGTAGCTTTGGTAAGTTACCTGCCTAATAGAGTGAAATTTATTACTGGTGTGTCCTCTGTGTCACCTGAGGAGTTAGTTCTCAACCCATACACACTGTTCTAATTCCATCTGGGTGATCACAAAATTTTTTCCAGCCCTTTGACCCTCAGTTTTCTCTTCTTCAGAATGGGAATAAAAACATGATCCAGGATATGACTGAAATCACCTGGGAGATGTTAAGAATTATTTATTTAGTTTTATTTATCATTATTAATCTTATTCTTATTATTTAGTTTACTATAGGGCACATGCACTCACCGGAGGGGGGAGAGAGAAAGTGAAAAAGCAAGCTGCCAGGTCTGGGATTTGAACTGTGGTCAGTCATGTGGGAGTCCTGTACCCCAACCACCATACCATCTGCTGGCCCAACCCTGGAAGATTTTATTAAATTACTGATATCTGGTCCCACCCATCCTTGAAATTCTGATTTCATTGGTCTGAGATGTAGCCGGTCTTTGGTATTTTTTTTAACTAAGTGATTCCATTGAGCAGCCAAGTTTGAAATTTCCCAGAGCCAGGTTAGTGGTGCAGTCTGGGGTTATGAAAGTTCATCCCAGTGATGCCTAGCTTCGTCGAATCCCTGACTTTGTCATCAGCACCTGCTGTCACCACTGGCACACAGAGTCAGGGAGCTGAAGCAGGTGATGCCACTGGGAAGGCCTGAGGGAATTAAGGAGCAGGAACTCAGCCTTAAAGCTAGTGTCTGAGATGTCAGTACATAACCATGCAGCAATTCTTCCCAATTCCCATCAGAGTCCATGAACCCCAGGCATTCTAGAAGCTACTCAGGTGCACTCCTAGAAGCTGAGGGGCCCTTGCAATCCAGGACTTTCCCCAGAAGAAGCAACAGGCCAGGGCTATGCCGGCAGGGGTTATGTGAAGCCTCCTCCTCCACAGACGACCTTTCACCAGAATATTCCAGGCCTTTGGTGACAATCCTTGGTTTTTCGTCCTCATTTACACACAGAATTTGGGAAATTCTTTACAGTGGTTAAAATAGGAAGTTTTATTTAGAGGGTTCATTTTATTTAGGTGGCCTATTAATGAAGCAACAGTACAACAGTACATCCCCCAACACCTTAAACAGGAGAAAAAAAAATGCCTTGCAGGCAGAGCTTTCAAATGTTAAGTACCTCAAAAGCTTCAGAAATCTTTTTATGTGTGGGCATATTTGTGTGTGTATGTGTCTGTGTGTGTTGCTGTTTGTTGTTTGCTTACTTTGAGATGCTATGTTCCCAGGGTCTTTATCTTTTTTGGTGAGACATTGCTACCAGCAATCCTACAGACAAATAAAGCAGCAACCATAGAGTGGGCGAATTATTCAGTGTTAGCAATTGTTTGAATTACTGTCATGCCCTCTCCACTGAGATCCTCTCTCTCACACACACTCCTATATACAAACATACATAGATATAAACATATATATATATACCCATATAGAGAATATATATTTATATACATATATATATATATATATCAAGAAATGGAAATTTTTTTGTCAATGATAACATGTTTGATTAAGTTACTAAGTAGTGTATTCTGGAAAATCACATTTTGTATGCTGTGATGATGCTCAGTGAATGAATGTAAAATAAATAAATAAACATAAAAGTGGATGATACTGCTGCTTCCTTAGATTGAGCCACCAGATAGACTAGAAAAGTCTCTCAAGAGTAAAGAGCAAATAATGAATTTATAGGTGCAATTACTAGTCAGTTTACAGATATCCTAAGAGGAGAATGGCAGATTTGTGTTTTTCAAGGTTTTTTTTTTTTATTAATCATATATTTCTTCTAATATGTCTCTAGGTTGTTATAACTTGTATTACTAGACTAAAAACAACAACAACAAAAAACCTTAATTTTTATTTTTGAGAGATTT
>NW_006160045.1:2655788-2685404 GCF_000334495.1 Tupaia belangeri chinensis
GTGTGTAAAGAATCTACACTGACTTCTTGGCACAAATTTACCTCAGCTACTGACCATGCAGCAATTCTTCCTGTTTCCCATCAGTGAATGAACCGTTCCCCACCTCTGCAGTCACTCTCAAAGCTGCCCAGGTGCACTCCTAGAAGATGAAGGGCCAACCCTGACTGCAAGAAGCTGACCTCTGTGCCCCTCCCAGGGCAAGAGGAGTGACATTACACACACTGCTGCTGGAACGTGTGATTAAGCTTTTGGCTGCCAGCAGCAGGACCGTCTCCAGCTGCTTCGTTTGCCACTGTGTCCATTTCTCTGTGCCAAGGGCCCTGGAAAAAAGAACTGCAGATGTTTCCATGAAGCGCTCCTGATTCCCCAGGCCAAAGTAAAGCACTGCATGAGGATGAGGTGACGGAGGCTGAGAAATCCGCACATATAATGGGCAGAGAACAATAACTACAAAAGCCACATTTCCTTCATGGCGCTTGCTGCTATACGGGACCTTTTTAAAAGTTTCTATGAGATAAACTCCCTGCAAGCAAGGACTATTTATTGTTGTATCCCAGGAACCTACCACAGTGCCTGGTCCATGGTAGATACCCATTAGATGTTTAATATGAAGAAAAGGAGGGAGGGAAGGTAGGGGGAGAAAAGGCCCAACCTCATAGGTCTGCAGAGTTAGATAAACTATAGGTTAGATCCTTTCTGTAGTGATTCTCGCTGTGTAAAAATTCATGGATGAATTATTTCTTTTCTTTGAGTCTCTTCATATGACTAACAGAACTGGGGCAAAGATCAGCAATATATGTAAGGCTACTAGTGCTCTTTGGCTACCAAAATGTGGGAGCTAATCTCTTACATTATTAGTAATATTGTAGAAATAAGTCTGAACACTACTGAGGATGTGAATACTGGCCTTTAGGCAGAGCTTTGTAGATAAAGAAGGTTCACTTTCTTTAGTTTTTCTCTGCTTGTTGTAGTAAGGTCCCCTCTTTATCAGCAATACCCACTTCTGTTTTCTCAATTTAGTGAAAAGTTTAATCTTTTCATGCCCATCTTTCCCCTAACATGGGTCTCGTCTTTTCTCATGACACGGGTGTCTAAGCAACTGAGTCCATCCCACTCACATGTTGACTAGCTCCAGGGTCTTCATATGTTGGAATGAACCTCAAGTCAGTCATAAGAGAGAAGAGGATGGTTCTACCCTTTTTACTTCTGACCAGGATCCAACAATTCTCAAAGACTGTCCCCCACCCTGTTTGATTGAGTTGTCAGGATGTATGATTTTCAGAAAGTGAAGCATGATTTTTATAAACACAGAAGGAGATTTATTTACGTTGTGAAAGAGAAAATGAACAAGAGGATGGTAAAGCTATCTCAAAGGAGAATTTGGAGAACAAAGATTTGTGTAGATCATCAGGAATTGCATGCTGGAATAAGTTCACTAATTTAGAAACCACACTGGTTCATGTCCTATAGGACAATAAAATATTTTTACAAGACAAAAATTATTTGCATCTCTACCAGACAAAAATTAGCATGTTAGCTTTGCAGAGTCTGATCTCTAGTCAATAGTACACAGTAGGCCAAACAAAATCATATTTTCCTAGAGAATTAAAAATCCTTACATCCTCTCTTTCTCTCATGAAATTTAAAAATAACAATAGTAAATAAAATTAAATAATTCTTTTTTCTTTTTTTAAAAGAATTATTTGTTTAATTTTATCTATTCATTCATTTATTTTATTTTATTTTTGACCAGAGCAAGACAGAAAGAGAGAGAGAAAGTGAGAAAGCAAGCCACCAGGTCTGGGACTCAAATCATGGTTGGCTATGTGGAAGTGTCCAGCACCTTAACAACCATGTCACCTGCTGATCCTCTAAAATTAAATAATTCTAAAAAAATTTACTTTTTAAATCTTTAGGGGTCCATTAGGCAGTGTTCCAATATGGCATTGGAAAGACAAGAAGTCATCTTATTGTTTATGTTCAAGTATGAATCATTTTTCCCAATAAGTGTAGGTTCTGCAGTAGGTTCTTTTTCCAATAAGAGTAGGTTCATGTATTGTCACCAAATACATGGAAATACTGCTACGTTCTAAATGCTTTATGCTGCCTTCTAATTTCTGATTGCCAGGAGAAGGCATCTGTCCAGACGAGTTCTTGTGTCTATCCCTGGTCCAATTAGCTGTGTCCAGGGATAGCTTGCCAAGCACACAGGGCTGTTCTCTCTCTACAATTGGTAAAACAATTCCTTCAGGAGGGGGAATAGGCTGGAACAGAAGAAAAAGTTATAGAGAGGGAAGAATCACAACAGAAGGAGAACTGTCTTTCAGTTTTAAGGAGTGCTCTTGAGAAAGCTCCAATTTAATCCTCCTTCACTTCCAAATTTGCCCAGCAGAGGAAGTGTTTGAACTGAATGACAGAAAACCTAAGGTTGTACCCTTGGTACTTTCTGACAGTCACAATAGCAGGTTGGCATCCCATTTTGCTGTGGCAGAGCAAGTGAGCCCACTCAGGTGAAAAATAGGGCAAGAATCCTTGCCCTTCTGATGCTTCAGGTTCACTTCTATGATCTCTTGTAGACCTAATACCGAAACCACCATTTAAAGAGTTATAAGAAACTAGGCTTTTTCTGGGAAAATGTCAGTGAATGGGACTTTTAAAGACCATTTGACTCTCTCCCGTTGGGCCTCAATGGCCAACACTTTATCAGTAGCTTTTTTTTTATATTGGTATAACTAATGAAACTTTTTTTGATTGAGGGCATGTACAAATCCTTTTATGACTCCAGGAGAAGTACAAAGTGCAATTACAGAATAATCATTGTCACCATTATCGTCAGTCAATACATCATTTACCAGGACAGTTTCTAAGGGCTTTATATGGGGAAAGTGTAATCTTTAGTCAAATAGAGGGCCACCAGTATTGCTCCTAGGTCCTCTTTAGGGTAGGGATGCAGTTCATCCTCTAGAGCCTGTGTTTCCCCAGAGAGGGCAGGGGGCACCTTGTCCCTTCACTGAATATAAGGATATGGAAAGGTGAGGGCAGTGACTGCCTATTCCTGTGACAACCAGTCAATTCAGCAGCAAAGAAAAATTCATCGGCTTAGATACCTTGCTGTCAATACACAACATATCTAGAGCCACAGAAATACAGAGAAGAGGAAGAAGATGGTTTAGGTCCTATGAGAGTCCCTTCATTTTAAATTATGTATTGTTTAATCCAGAGGACTAATTTTCCAAAGGATCTCATTTCAAATCATATAAAAATGGGCAGCTACCTCGCCTACTCCTTAGCTCTGGGCACATCTTGCACATCTTGGGATCAGGTTCTTTGTAGGTTAGAAATGACACAGGGGAGGCAATGATAAGGTGAAAAAGATCCAAGGATTTGGGATCAGAGAAATCTGAGCCAACACTTGAACGACAGTTGGCCTTGTGGGAGTCCAGTGCCCTTAACCACCACACCACATTCCAGCCCCAATTTTGCCCTTTTTTAAAGATAGAGTCTCTCCATGCCATGATCCTCTTGCCTCAGCCTTTCTTGTTACTGGGATTACAGGCATGCACTACCATACTTGACTTTTAGATTGGATCAAGAATTGAACCTGAGCCTTTCATGTGGGTTCCAGCCTGATAAGAAGGGTTTGGATGCTTCACTTACAATAAGATACTGTAGTTTTATTTCCAGTCCCTACTCCCAAAGTACTGTGAGTTCAGGAGTACAAAGGAAGTAATCAGGACACCCACTGACTCTCTGAACCTGTTAATTTAATTTATGAAACACTTTTGTGCTCAAAATTCCCAGGGATTACAAAGTAAGAGAGGCTTTTCTATGTAAATACCATTAACATTGCTTAGTGTGTTGGACCTGGGTACCTATACATCAGAAATAGCAACACTACCAATAACAGCAGCAACATGATGATGGGGCAATTTCTGAACAGAACTTCATAATTTATTGATACTTGTCCATTGCAGAAGTGTAGTAAGTCTATAGGGGAAAGTAAATGTTCTTCACAAGTCCTTAGCCCAGAGTTAACTATTGATTCTATGGAATCCTGCATGGTTTTAACTATTAGGCCAAAAGAATTGCTTATCAGAGTTTCTTAGCCTTCTTGAGTTTCAACATGAAACATTTGACATCGCCAGTCTCTCCAAGGCAACAGTGTCTGCTCTAAGTCAGGGTCAGAATAAACATGGAAGCCAAGCCTAAAAATCAGGATGCCCGAGCCACAGGAGACAAAGAGAAAGCCAATCCACCCAAGGACACTCAAGGACAAATCAAGCACACTTATCACCAAGTCGGTTATGCTACTTGGTGTGACTGAGACGAGCAGTGGGAGACCATACTGACTGATGATGAAACTCTTCCCTCAGAGCCTAGAGCTGTCCACTAGCCCAAAGGCTAGTGGGAGGACAGCTGGAATTTAGCTATGGCTCTGAGCTTGACTGTGGGCCCTTTTGATCTTGGTTGGGCATGGTAACAAATACCTTTACAAAGAAGCCAACATCAAACAAGAAAGTTTAAGAAATGCTGGAAGATTTGTAGACTGCTCTCCCCCAACCCCCCAGGAAAATATAAACTGCCAATAGTAGGAAAAATAAAAATGTCTCACACTGATCTTATTTTCATGTGGGTCCTTTGCTGCCTGGAAATTGGGATTTCCTTGAGGATGTGATCATATGATTGATGAGGGACACAGGGAGGTAGCCCTGAAGGCAGCGCTCAGTTCACAAAGAGAGAGACAGCATGAGGCAGGAGTCTGCACATGCCAAGTGGGAGGTAGAAGCAGAGCTTTAAAATATTCCCATTTCCCACTCATTAGATAATAAGGAATGGGTCATTTCTCTAGTCACTACAGTATGCAGAAATCTACAAAAATAATTTCCTAATACCCTTTACAGGAGAGGTGGAAAACCACATGAGGCATAACAGCAGTGAGTTATAAAAAATGGCTTTTCAAGCTGAGCAATAAATTAATTTGAGCAGCCATTCTGAAGGGCAAATCTGGACTCTATACTTCAGAGGGACCATGTCAGTGTTTCTCCTGCTACTGGGTGTAGAATAACTTACTGAAGACCCCAAAGGCCACTACAGAGGGGTCAAAGCATACTTTCTAAAATCTGAACACCAAACTACAGACTTAGAGACTAAGTGAGCTCAATTGTTTTTATTTCATTTTGTCGTTTACAGTAATAGATACAGGCTCCAGTAGGCTAAGTGAGTGGAACTGACTTTACCTTTCTTTGTTTAGACTCTTTAAGAGCATGTAAGTTGGTAGACTAATCCATAATCAAAGCAATGGTGCCAACTATTGAAATCATATGAGCTACTAAGTGTGTACGTGTGCATATGTGTGCATGCACATGTGTGTGTTTCAGGACGAAGGAGTAAGAAAATAATAAGAATATTCAATCCAGGGTTTTCCAACTTAACAGATAGTGAGCTAAGAAATACCAGTGCCATGTTTAGCTAAAACTATCTTTCAGCTAAAGGTGGTATTGTCATAATGATACTCTGTGCTTGTTTTCTGCCCCCTTTTATGTTCTTCCCAGATGGGCTCAGAATAGCATTTTTGTTATAAACAAATGTTGGCCATGTTTACATGGTACCTAAACGAGTGCTTTACTTTGTTAATTTGGCAAGAAATCAGACTAAATGGTGGCTTCATGTGATGTTGACTTGGCGTTTGACTTGTTTTTTGCTTTTCTGCAAATTATTTAATACATAATTAGATTGAATTATGTGGATGTCACAATTGTTCTTGTCTCAATTATCTTAAGAGGTCATTTAAATCATTTTGGCCTACATTCTTCAAATTCTAACCTCATTTCTCAGTATTTCATTTTATTGAAGAGACTGAGTCCATCAGTAAAGATTTTATTGTGCTCACCATGCCAGAGTTGCAAAGTAGATCTTTTAAAGGAAAATTACAATAATCTCTTTTCATTTAATA
The DNA here is from genome assembly GCF_000334495.1 of Tupaia belangeri chinensis. NCBI lineage: Eukaryota > Metazoa > Chordata > Mammalia > Scandentia > Tupaiidae > Tupaia > Tupaia belangeri. Next base: position 2,661,742 of record NW_006160045.1, read on the forward strand.
GCTTCTCCTCTATCTAGTTGAGCATGTGGAAAAATCACACTAAGAGAATATGGTAAACTTCATGAGACAAGCTATAAATATGTTGTGATTAGGGCTGGTTTGCCTTCTAGAAGCATAGTAGAATGTTCCATGCCATCCTTGAAGTTACACAGAAAGATGTGATTTGTTTGGCCAATGAAATATGAACAGAAATAACATGCCATTTCCAAAACAAACTCTAATACTCTTAGAGGGATTTGTACTTTTTCTGTCTGTTGTATCCTGACACTCAAAAGTCTGGATCTCAAGTGACCATGACAGGCAGGGTTCCTTGTGCTGAGCCATAGAGATTTGGACGATGTTCGTTGTTAACCCAGCATAAACCTAACCCTGACTAATCCATTATTAAGATGTACAATAAAGAAGTCTACCAATACTGAGGGAAGATGCATCAATCAGGGCCTAGGTTACAAGTCTCTAAACCTCTCCTGAGGATTCTACAAAGGAAATTAGGTAACTTCTAATTCCTAGGGTTCCAGATCTCCTACTATTTCATCCTAATAGATATAGGCCAGGGATTTCCCTCATCACTATTAGCCTTCCAGATGGCTTCTTGGAGAAATCTCACTCACTTTTCTCCTTATGTTATTGTTGCTGATTCATTCTGGCTTTTAAGAATTTATCTTGACCCAGATAAATTTGCACAAGCAAAAGGGCACTTCTGAATGATGGATGAGATTACATAGGAGGCTAGTACCAGGTTCAATTCCCAGCCCAACCTAGAACAGGTTGGTGTGGTGGTGTGTACCTCTGGTCCTGACTGGGAAGCAGGGGCAGGAGGGGTCATGACATGGCAAAACTGTCAGAAATACCTAGTGTGCTGTCTCTCTCTCTCTCTCTCTCCCCCTTCACTCACTGCCACTCTCACTTTCTCATTTTAAGAGAGAAAGCATTTTTATTCAGAAACCTCACTTCTAGAGAAGTCATACAGGTGCTCTCAAGAGGCTATCTAGACACGAGTATTCCTCCAGCCACAAGCCAGCAGAGAAGAGAAGCCTCAATACTTACTATGACATGGCACAGTAGGACACCAAGTGAAGGCCTTTTTAAAATGCTGGCATTCATTTATGCTCTATTGGCATTTAGTGAATATTATTGACTAATTGACTAATGTGACCATTTGACTTCATAAAGAAAGGGTCTCCGTAAAAACAAAGATGCCCTTTTTTTGACATTTAATACTTTAGAAATTGCCTTAGAAAGAAAGCAGAGTTGCCTTAATTACTATCATCATAGGAGAAATAAATTTGTGTGCCTTCCTTATGACAGATTTTTTAAAAGTGAAGTATAAATAAACTTTGATATATATGTGTGCAAGAATATGAAAGACAAAGAAAGAGACAGAGAAAGAGAAAGGCAGAGATGAAGAGAAATAACAGCCAATTTTATTTATTTATTTATTTTTATCATTATTATTATTTTTGGAGATGTTTTCGCTATAGGGCGCTTGCGCTCGCGAGACAGAGAGACAGAGAGATAGAAAGTGAGAAATCACCCCCCAGGGGGATGGCCACACCATAATCCCTTCTCCTCCATTCTCCTCTCGGGATCTTGGGTATGCATGCACACACGTCCGGCATGAGTTTACACCACCGGTCCAGGACGCAAACCACAGTCGACTACATGGGAGTCCAGTGACATAGCCATTACACTAACTGCTGGTCCCAAGAGCCAAGTTTATTATAATGTACTGAGGAAAAAATGTCCCTAAGGCTCTAAAAGAAGAGCAAAGTATCACATTCAACAGCCTCAGTGGTCTCAGGATTGCTTTTATAGTCAATCCTTAGGTGTCCACTGTCAGCACAATATTACTTAGCCCTTGGGATTATGATATGTATATCTGTATAATAATGACAAGTACTTAGCACTGACATTCTCATGAAGAGCAATTAGAAGTTCATAAATTAAGTGCATGTTTGCTCTTCTTTAATCTAATATAAACATTTGTTAAAAGATACCTTATTTTAACTAAAATTTTCCTGTTAGGGAATTACCAGATATTTGAATATCCACATGGCTATTTGAAGCATACACCATCTAATCATGCCAGAAACCCAGATCCAGCTACAGAGTTTCACATTACACTGAGTGCTGGTGAATAAGTCAACATAATCTGGGTGGGGGGTTTGGTAGAGAGCTGCAGGGCTCTTTCTGTGATCACACACAATCTGTGGTTTTATCGGAAAGTATACCATCATGTCACAGTGCTCCAGGATGAGGATAGGTGGAGGACTGCCATCATAAGCAATGTCTTAGTGAATTCATAGTTTCAAGTTCTGGCTTCCAATCTGGTACATGTAAAGTGAATTTATGAACACCTGAGAAAGAATGAGTCTTTCGAGAAGAAAATTTAGCACACTAAGCTTACCAAGAAAAATGTATGGAAACAGGGTGTCAAGTTCTCAAATTATACAGAGACTTTTGCAATCACATGGGCTGAAATGTTAGTATCATACCCACATTTTCTCCCTGCAGATGGAATTATATGAGATGCTGAATTATAATAAGAATCATGTTTCATGAGCACGGATACACAACAAGTTATTTGAATAAATTTGTAGACATATGCTTCAGCCAAAATAGCATAAGGCAGTGTCCCTTGTAAGGATAATCTTGCCCAATGGGACAGTAATACTGAAGACACAAGAAAAAAATCCTCAATTTTGGACAGTTCTGACTTGCATAGTCCAGTTAGCCTTCAGTTCAGTCTTATACAAAACCTAAGCCAGTTTACCATTTGAATGTGTTTTTCCAGATCTGTGCTCTAAGTAACTCACAGGGCTGGAGACCCTGAAGTAGGGTAACCAAGATCTTCCCTAGAGTGACAGAGCTGTCCGTGGTGCTGAACCAAATTAGCAACCCTGAGCTCCTGCTTCCTGTCTTTATTTTACTTTACATTGTTTTAGCGAGACATTTTTGCTATAGGGCGTGTGCTCTTGCCATAGAGACAGACAGAGAGACAGAGTGAGAAATCATTCCTCCCCACAGTGGGATGGCCACACTGCAATCCCTTCTCTATTCTCTTGGGATTTGGGGTACACATGCACCCGCGTCCAGCGTGAGTTTCAAACTGCTGGGTCCAGGAATTGACCTGAAGTTGGCTATATAGGAGTTCAGCAATGTAACCATTATGCCATCTGCTGCTCCCTCTGCCTCTCTTTCTTTTTTTTTTTTTTTTTTTTTTTTTTTGGGGGTTTTTTCTTTTTGGGTGGATTTGTCCGCCCATGGAGACAGAAAGCGAGAAATCACCCCCAAGAGGGGATGGTCACGCCGCAATCCCTTATCCTCCATTCTCCTCTTGGGATCCTGGGCACGCACGCACATGCGCCCGGCGTGAGTTCTAAGCCACCGGGTCCAGGACGTGAACCACGGTCGACTACGTGGGAATCCAGAGAATTAGCAATTACGGTAACTGCTGGTTCCCCTGCCTCTCTTTCTTAAAGTTGCTAGAGGATACACATGCTAGCAAAAGAGAGGAGGGAGGGAGAGAAGGAGGGAGGGAGGGGGAGAGGGAGAGGGAGAGGAAGGGAGAGAGAGAGAGAGAGAGAGAACCCACTGTGGTGGATGGCCATGTCACATTACATCTCTTTAACTTCTCCTTTCGGGATTTTGGGCATGCATGCAAACACAATTGGTGTGCTTTTCAAGCTACTAGGTCCAGGACTGAAACTGCACAGTCAGCCACATGGGACCCAGCCACCTTCGCCACCACATCACTCACCTGTCCAATCCTGCTGACTTCCAATCAAATTTCTCCCTGGACTTTTAAAACTGTGCTGTTGATATGCAATCGCAATCTCTAATCATGATAAAGCAGTATAACATGCAGAAAAATCAACTTTGTAGTAGACAGAATTAGGTTTAAACTACTAGCCATGTAACTTAGAAAACTAAAATATAAAACTAACATAAACCAAAGAATTATGCTTTGGCAAGGGGAAGAAAGAATTCTGAATTAAGGGAGGGAAGAGACAGTTGGGGAAGAGGAGAGAGGAGGCAGAGAGCTCGATCAACAGGAGACGCAGGAAAAGCACTGAAAGATGACCAGGGGGTCAAAAATAAATGTTTAGAGGCCAGCAGATGGCATTTGAGTTACGTCACTGAACTCTCACATGGCTGACTACAGTTCAAGTCCTGAACCTGGTGGCTTCAAACGCACATGGGGCACATGTGCACGTGTGCCCAAGATCCTGGGAGGAGAATGGAGGAAAAGGGATTGCAGTGTGGCCATTCCACTGGGAGGTAATTTCTTATTTTTCCCTTTGCCATCTCTCTCCTTTCTGTCTCTACCCCTCCAAAATCGCATGCACCCTAAGGGGGAAAAAAAAAAAACTCTTATAAACAAAAGAAGAAATAGTTTGATTTGCCATCTTTTCAATTGACTGCAGTTCCCAGTGGAATTATTTTTCCCCTCTTTGGAAGTGCAAGAGGCAGTTCACTTGTCTATTCTCCCTCCCTCCCCACACGTACACATACACAGTCCCTGCTCCTCTCATCCTCAACTGATACATTTCAAATGGCATTCTTATTTAGATAGCTAGCCTTTCCTCCTATATACAGAGCCACCATTTATCAAATGTCCATCATGGGCCCAGTAGGGCATTTTCACTCAACTCATATCAAACTTTACAGACTTTAAGCTTATCCTGCCAATAAAGAATCTGAAACTTGAAGAGTTTAAGTAATTTTTCCAAAGTTACATGGCTAGTAATTCAAACCTAATTCTATCTGCTCCAGAGTTGATTTTTCCTCATGATGTTATACTGCCTCTCCATGGTTAGAGATAGAGATCACATATTTTTTTAAAAATTGCACGCCATTGGCAAATTGTTGGGAAAGAAGACCAAGGATGACCAATAAAGAGCCAAAAGATCTTAGTGGCAAAATGGTTGGCCAACACCTATTTAATTAACTCCCTGAGGACTAAGTTCAAAGTAGTATATTTGGGAGTTTATTGCACATACAATATCAGAGAGATCTTCTCTGGTGCCGTTCATTTGAAAAGTCCCTCAGCATTTTCATAGTCTGTATGTTTGCTGTATCTGTCAGGGTTCTTGCAAGGAGTGGTTGCAATCTCCAGGTCTTAATCAGGAAGAAGTTTTTTCACTGCTTTTCTTTTCTAATTGCCAGGGGGTGCATGAACTCACCAGAGAGAGACAGAGAGAGAGATAGGGAGAAGGCATCCCTCAATGGGGCATGGTCAAACCACACTTCTTTCCCATGTCTTCACCTTATTGGGACTTTGGACACACATGCACACAGAATTTTTTCAAGCAGCTGTTCTGGGATTCCAACCATGGTTGGCCATGAGGGTCCTAGCTCTCTTAATATCTAGGCTACAGAAGAGTTGGCTAACCAGAAAGAGTTGTGTTTTGTTTTTATTGTTGTTTGTTCTAATAAAGAGTCTGCTTACAGGGTAAGGGAATTAACTAGAAATAGTGAAGGGGCCAGTCTAAGGCATTTTGGTTAAAGTGACTGGATCCCACATGGTCGATTGCATAGTTTGAGTCTTGGACCCAGTGACTTGAGAAACACACTAGGTGCATGCCCGACTTCCCCTACCCACTGGGAAAAAAAGAAACAAAGGAAGAAAGGAAAAGAAAGAAAGAGAAAGAGAGAGAGAAAGAAAGAGAGAGAGAAAGAAAGAGAAAGAGAGAAAGAAAGAGAGAGAAAGAAAGGGTGAAGCACACGGACTGGCATATGGTTTCCCAACAGGAGCTGAAGCCATAAGTAGAAGGACACACCCATTATTATTTTTAAGTAATAACATTGTTAATTTTAAAATGATTCGATACCCTTTGCTCTTATTCTCAAAATTTCTGCTAGGGTTTCCCATTCACTAAACTCCATCCAAATCTAAAAAGCAGGGAAACCTGAGTAGTACATGAAGTGAGGTCACAATTCTCTTAGGGAATTTCACAGGGAAGACAAAGGTAGAGAACCTATCTTGTAGGAATGCAAATGAATAACTATCACGTTCACTCTTCTGACAGAGATATAGATGCTAAAAAACAATGCTAATTCAGTCTCAAGATCTATTAATGTGTGTCCAGGTCTTGATCATCAAGAGTCAGAGTCTTATTGTCCTCTGCACAGACCAGAAACTTGGAGGTCAAGCTCAATCTGAGTATCTCGCAGAGGAAATTTTCACACAAGAAGTACATCCCAAGAGAGCCAGCTGGTATGTCTATTATAACGTCTATTACAAAAACTAAGGTGTTAGTGTAGAAAAGACCCAGGAAGACAAGTATAAAGGCTAATTTGCAGTGGTCCAGAAAGCAGATATTAGACAAATGCAAAAGAGTTAATAGGAAACAGAATTTATCTCAATCTAAGCAACAGTTTCACATTTTTAGAACTACTCATTAATGACATGGATGGCAACTGGGAAGACTAATACCCTGCTCCGGTAGAATTCAGTCCTAGGCTAGGCTGCCACCTGCTGTGGGACTGCTGTAGAAGAAATTTGTGCATTGGACAGAACATTGGGCTCTTAGAGGGCACTTCCTTTTCCTTCCAGCTGTCAGATTCTGCAGTAGTGACCTGATGCCAGTATCAAACACACGCAGGACCCACTTAAACTGGTGACTATCCTTCCCACCAGAACCACATTGACAAGACCCAGAACTCAGAATTTGTTCAGATGACACCTGCTACTGACATGTGGGCATTCCCACATAAACGATCTGAATTTTGCCATGTCTCAGAGTCTAAAGGGGTGGAGGTAACAAAATATCCTGAAGTTCAGAATGCTTCTACAGGGACCAGCAGATGGCATGGTGAGTAAGATGCTGGATTCCCACATGGCTGCTGACTGTGGCTCAAGTCTCTGGCCTGGTGACTTGAAAATAACAGATAAATTAATAAATGTTAAAATACTTTTTAAAAAAAAATGCTTCTACATTCTCTTATAATAAAATACGAATCAAAACAGACCAATTCTGCACTTAACTTTTGGCCTTATCTTACATCTTCGTACTGGCAACAACTACAGCCAGAATAGATCTTTCTACACACAGAGTAAAGTCCCAATCGAAGTTTGGGGTCTCAGATAGAGGAGTAAATGTCTCGTTCTGGGAGATCTTCAAGAAAAGGTTCTATGGTGGTAGAATTTAGGTAACAGTTTATAATCAAGTTATTGAAAAAGTTCCTGAAACTCTGTATGTGTGCGTAGCCTACAAAGAAAGTTGACAAATATATATACACAATACATAATAGGTAGTAATAAGTAGTTACATTATAATTGCCCTGTGTTCTTTTTGCTTACTATTTTACACAGTAAACATGTATCCTTTTCTCTTTCTTTTATTGCTAGAGAACATGTGATGTACTTGCCAGAGAAAGAGAAAGCACCCCCTCCCCATGGAGTGGGACATGATTACAATCTCTTTTTCATTTCTCCAGCCTGTCAGGTTTGGGGACACGAACACACGCGCACGCACACACACACACACCTTGCATGTTTTTGAAGTCACTACAACTGGGATTCAAATGATGGTCAGTCATGTAGGATCTTGCTCCCCTAACCACTAGCCTGCAGGACCAAGTCAAACGTATATTTTTAAGAGGTAAAATAATTTTTTTCTGATCTGCTTTTTAATTTTCTTTGTTTAAGAGTGAGGGAGACTACATAACTATTAAATACATGGCTGGGTAGACCCTTAGACAAGTCTCGACCCCTTTGGAGGTTGATACAACCTTATTTCTTCCTCCCTAGATTGTTTTCTGTCCTAGAGGAAGACATAAACATGTTGATTTGAACCTGACTGGGGTATGCTCTTTTTACTGCTGAAGCAGTTTCATGGACCATAAACTGACGAAGCAACTTCAGTAATGGGAGCACTAACAATAGAAAGCACAAGTGACCCAAGATAGACGATGGAGAACAAAGAGCCAGTGAGGGAAGCAGTGGCCTTAACAGAACACTGATTAATTACCTTCCAATTATGGAGCTGCATTCTGCTCTGCTCCACAAACTCCCTTATACAATTATGACTTAAAATCATTTGTTTTATTGCTTTATAAAACCCAGGAATACCAAGTTATATACTATAAACAGGGTGGAGCGGGTGGTCAACCCTTGTGGAAGATAGACTTTTTGTCTATAGAGTTGAAAAAAATAAAAATACTGAAAAAAGTGTGTTTACCTTTACTATTTTTTTAAGTTTGCTATAGGATGCATGAACTCACCAAAAACAGAGAGAGAGAGGGAGAGAGAAAGAAAGTGAGAAAACATCCCATGCGGAGGATGGCCATGCCGCAATCCCTTCTCAATGGGCACACACACACATGTACCCAGTGTGATTTCTCAAGCTTCTGGGTCTAGGACTTGAACTGTACAGCTGGGCATGTGGGATGCAGCCACTTCAAACGCCACACCGCCAGCTGACCTATGTCTCCTTTTTTTTTTTTTTTTTTTTAAGTTTTTTTGCCATAGGGTGCATGTGCTTGCCAGAGAGCCAGTGAGAGGAAAATGAGAAATCACACACCAGAGGGGATGGCTAAGCTGCAACTCCCCCCACCCCCTGCCTCCAGGGATTTGGGCACACATGCACATGCATAACTTCCAAGCCACCAGGTCTCGTACTCAAACCATGGAGTGGGCCATGTGGGAGTGGGCCATCCCGCATGGTCCCACCATGCAGAAGTCAAGTGCCCCAACCACCACGCCACCTGCTGACCCCCTTGTGTCTGTTTTAAAATCACTATGCACCAGCACTGTCATTTGTTCTTGGTACATTGCCAAGGCCATCATAACCACTCCAGTGAATAATTTGCTGCTGGGACAAGGGACTTTCTTCTCCAAGTCCAGAGTGGAGGAGAAGGGATTGCAGCATGGTCATCCCTCTGGGGGGTGATTTTGTACTTTCTCTCTCTCTCTGGTAAGCACATGTGCTCTACAGCAAAAACTAAAAATAAAATCAACTTCTATAGCATTTGTCCCTTCTAATTCTTCTTATAGATAATGAGCTGGAATCTCCTCAGAACTGAATAAATTATCAAGTAGTAAAGGAAGGCACTGAAGAAAGGTGTAATCACACTGTAGGCTCCGAAGACTCAGATCATGACGCTTTCAGCGTAGCTTACTTAGCTTCCTAACTAAATGTATGATAGAACCATAGCTTTTTCAGCAAACTTAGTATAAACTTTATGTGCTGAGTTACTCACAGAAATGAGTAATCACAGAAAGAGTTTCAAAGATAATCATTTTTGATACCATTATATTCCTTTACATAGACATACACAGGTACCCTCCAACAATAAACATTGTCATTACAGAAGCAGAGGGTAGTGATTATCAGGCTGGAGGGTGTAAAGATTGGGGAGATGCATCAGTAACACAACAGGACTCACTCAGGAAGACCCCATGTTCACAGCCTGAGGTCTCCTTCTATGTGCTAGGCACATGCATATGTGCTTTGATACAAGCTCGTTGAGGCTGAAGGGGGGTAGCAATGTGAAGACCCTAGTGGAGGTCTGTCTATCTCTGTCTCTCTCTGTCATGGAAGGAACAAATAAACAGACAGAGGGAGGAAAAGATAAAAGAACCTGGTTCTCTGATGACTATGAAGCTGTCCTGCCAACCCTAAACCACCTATGTCAAGACTTCTTTTCTGAGAATCAGAGAAAATAGGCTGCCCTGGAGGGCAGAGGCAAGGATTATTATATGAACACAAACTTTCCCAGAACAAATCCAACACCACCCAAATGCACATCCCCACCTAAACCATCGCAGGAACAGTGAGCTGATAGGCTAGCCCCATAAAATTCCTCATGCTAAGAAATGGAAAACTAAACAGTAAAGAAACAGAGTCAGCAATCCAGGAAAGAAAAAAGATTAGCATAACTGAGGTGAGTAGGAGATCATCAAAGTGAACAGGAGATCATGAAAATGGAATCAAAATTCTCCTGCTAACAATGGCTGCTTTGGTGGTTTCAGACCAAGACTAAGAACAAAAATTCTGGACAAAAATTTTAAAAAAAATTGAAGGTCTCAGAAATTTATAAAGATAATGAGAATTTAGAGGGACCAAGATCCAGAAGAAGGAATCCATAAGAGCAAGTCAAGTATCTAACACCACCTTTATCTTCTTTGTAATGTTGATTTCAAAACCAAAAGCAACAGCCAAGAGAAATAGAACAGAGGTATTGGAAGTTTCACTAAAGGGAGGGAAAAATTAGAGTTCAGCCCCCATGATGAGAATGGTTTTTTTCCCCCATTCTAAGTTTGGGAAACCCAATATTGTGTGGAGCTTGAAGAAAGACAAGGCAAAGGTAGTCAGTAATACATGTGTGCTAAGCTTGAAAAATGATGGACTTCTTGCAAAAGCTTTGCATTGTGAGCAACTGCAAGGACACTGTGGCTTCCTAAGCAAGGTGTTCTGAGTTGTGTCTGTCTGTAGGGTTAGAGCCCTAATATCCCTTAGTTCTTGGATATTTATTTTCCAAGCCTCATTTTCCAGTCTTTTCATCAATTTCATGGACTACACGATTTTTTTTCTAAAGAATTATTTGTTCAATTTTATTGATTATTACTTTTTTTCTAATTTTATCAGAGAGAAGGAAAATGAGAGAACAAGCTGTCTGGTCCAAGATTCGAACCACAGACAGCCACATGGGAGTCCAGTGCCCCAATCACCTCACCACCTGCCAGCCCCTATGTTTTTGGTTTTTTTTATTTTTAAGAAATTTTTTCTCTAGGACATATACACTCATCACACAGGTAGAGACAGACAGGAAATGAGAAATCATCCGCCAGGGGGGCTGGCCACATCGCAATCCTTTCTCCTCCATTCTCCTCTCGGGATCTTAGGCACGTACATACATGTGCCCAGCGTGTTTTAAGCCACCAGGTCCAGGATTCAGACTGCGGTTGACTACATGGGAGTCTAATGACATAACCATTATGCCATCTGCTGGTCCCACCATGATGTTTTTGCCTAATAAATTCCTTTCCTTCTGTTGTTTACAAGACTTGACTTCTACAATTTATAACCAAGAAAGTGAATGCACCCAGAACTCATACCTATTATTTTAAGGACATCTGTGCCAACTGCATCAAATTCTCTCATTTTGGTGCTTAATACTGACAGAAACTTTTAAACAGCAGATACTTCTTTTTCTTTTTTAAATCTCATTCTCCATCAAGCTCCTGATTTCACAAACATAACATTCTGTGGACTGCTAGTGGTTTCAATATACCAGCCACATAGGAATGCCTGCATCAGGACAGGAGAATTGAATAGTTTCACTTTATTTGATTTTATATTTTATGTTGCTTGCTAGAGTCGTTACTAAAACATCCAGAGAAAGGGGAAACAAATCTTTCATTCTAAAAGAGTAAAAAATACCATCTCCTTTCCCGATCTATACACACATAGACATATATACATGGGAAATTTTTCAAAGGTATTTTGATTAGGTATATTAACATTATCTAGCTTAGGCAGATTCAAACATGTCTTTAATGACAAGAACTGAAGGAATAAAAATCAGCTCAAACAATACTCTGTAAAAATTAAACTTAACTACTTGCTTTTCTTGCTTCTGTACAAAAGCTTGTGCCACCACCTTGAAAAACAGCCCTGAGCTATGCAAGCCACTGAGGCTTTCTCAGCCTCCTGCATAACAGCTCAGCTCCATGCACAGAAAGCCAGATCCCTGCAAAAATGTATACCCCCCCGCAGGAAATCAGTACCTGACCACCCTGAGTATCTAACCTGACCCAGTTGCAACATCTGCAAAATACCTTTGTAGCCCACTTGCGTAAATAACCCTCCTTGCCAGAGCCAGCAAAAAAAGATAACCATACTTAAAAGACCCTTATCTTATTTCCTCATTCCCCACTCCCCTCACCCTTCCAACTTGTGCCTATATAATCTATGTGTTTCTTTTGTTCGGGGCTCCACTTCCCTCTGAGTCTGCTGTGACCAAGAGTGGAGTCCTAGCGCGCTAGCAATAAAGCCCTCTTGTGTTTTACAGCAAGAACTGACTCTTGTGGTTGATTGGGGTTGCCGTGACTCTTCTTGGACTGAAGGGTCACCGGCTATTTGAGTCGGGGTCTTTCAGAACATGTTCTGAGAACATGTTCTGACAATTTGCTGTTGTGCAGACATCAGAGTATACTTAAACCTAGAGAATGCTACACATCATGTGTAGGCTCTCCGTGGCCTCTTACTAGCAATGTTAAAGCAGTGGATTTTTTTATGCATAGGGAGAGGACGAACAGGCAGCATGAAATTACATCAAGAGAAAATAGTGCTACCAAGAGCCTTTTTAAACACAAGATGTAGGAGGCTGCTGCTGACATAACCAAGCATACTGTTTTATAGTAAAGCTTTCCTTTTATTTATTTATATTTATTTATTTTTACATTTGTTGACGGAAAAAGTATAACCAACTGTAAAATTAATAATTAATAATTAATGCGGTTTATTTCCAAGCCAACTGTGAGTGACCTAGGCCCGGAGAAGAGGCATACATGCCTTTTCTCGGGGTGATCATGTACAGAGGTTCCTTTTATTTGCTTTTGAGATTGACACACAACATTTAATTAAAAGATTTCCCATTGGTCTGGCCCAAAAAGGCAGGACATGTAGAAGCGGGGGCTTGTAGGTAATAGGTGGGTTCCACAAATTCTTAGGTCCGCAATTGGAAGGGAAAATCCCTGTCTTAGTTAAAGAAAGGCTTAATCTACATCTCAAGGAAAAGGGAAGTTCTGTGTCTTGGGAAGGCATAAGCAAAAGAATACACTAATCGAAAAGAATATACTGTAATTGGCTGAAAATATACATCTCAAAGATACTATGCCAGGGACAGGAGGCAGGAAGAATCCTGTTAATAGAAAGTAAATGGTCTGTTAATGTTTGTGGGCATGACTTCCCCAGTCCCCTTTGAAAAGATTTTGGAAAAATAGGAAAAGCAGTCAGACTTCTGTCCACACATTTTATCACGTCTTTACAGTATACAGTTCTTATTCCAAAACAAATACCATGCACGTCAGTCAAGACAAGGCTGTTCCTATGCCCATTATCATCAGCAAATCGCTCTTCATTTTGTCCATTAAGCATACTTTTACCCATTTTTTTTCCTTCCTCTTTCCCCTCCCTCTCTTCCATACTAAACTTTTTTTTTTTTTCACATTTTATTGATTCACAAAAGATCTTAAAGTATGGACAAAGCTAGAATCTAGCAACAAGTGCGCTGTAATTTTCTTCTGAAACATTTTCTTTCTCCATTCCCTCTTTTACTAAAGAGGGGTATTAACTAACTTATTTGTAAAAACAAAAAATAGGTTAATCTCAATTTGGTTTGTTATTTGCATAAAGCCCCATTAAGAATTCAATTTCTGATGCAAGGCATCAGATACTATTGTATAGTTGAACTTATGCAAATAACCATTCTGCCACAAAATAAGAATGCCCACAGATATCTTCCAATTGCAAAGGGGTCAGGAAGGAGAAAAGTTAATGTTTCAATTAAAAAAATCTTTTTTTAACAAATTGCTGAACACTACAATGCAAAAGAAAACAAAAATCCTTAAATCTGGAAGACAAAGCATAGAAGAAAATCAGTCAAGTTTTAGAAAAAAGTTGTAGAATTCTATTTCACTAGTTTGGTCTCATGTAATCTCTCTCAGGTTGAATTTGCAGTGTTACTATGCTCTGACCTTTTCGTTAACATTCAACATTATTATTGATAGTTTAGAACTCATCCCTACCATTAAGTTGGCCTTTTTCTTGGTCAGTTTTTGTTTTCTTATTTATCTGTCTTATTTTTCCTGGTATAGTACTCCCTTTAGAACTTCTCAAAGAGCTGGTCTCATGTTGGTAAATTCTTTCAGGTTTTGTTTATCTAGGAATGTTTTTATCTTTTCTTCCCATATGAAGGATAATCTTGTTGGATATAGTATTTTTGGTTGAAATTGTTTTTCACTTAACAATTGAATATATTTTTCCATTCTTTTGTTGCTCACATTGTTTCTAACGAGAGGCCCTTTTCTTTTTTTTAATAAGTACGAGTACACTCCAAAATAACAATTAAAGCTATAATAGAATGAATACATAAACCATTGATTTCGTCAGTTATTCTCAATTATTATTGAGTACTGCACTCAATGGAATGTGCCATACTTCCATATGACGGGCAGCGTGCCATGTTTGTTTACATGAGCTTCACCACAAACAGGAGCAATGCCTTGCATTATGACATTACAAGCAGTTACGTCACGAGGCCATAGGAACTTTTTAGTTCAGAAACTTATGGAACCATTGTTGTATGTACAGTTTGTCTTTGACGGTGCATGAATTTATCTTTCTGGGCTGAAATTCTCCTCCCAGGCAACTGTACATCCTCTCTATGGGATACAGAACTGTCAAAAGTACAGGGGGCTTTGTCTCAAATCAAAGAGTGTCACTATTTTGTCAGGAAAATCCCTGAGGCCAAAAGTAGGCCATTCTTTATGGGCTGGCGTTACTTTCCTACCAAAGGCTTCACCTGATATTTCTTCCTTAATTAGTACTCTGAGACTGATCGGCTATCATAACTTGGCTAATCAAATTCCTCTCATGTTCTCCACTTGTTTCTAGCCTAGTCAAGGTGTTCCGGGCATTTCTCACTTGCCAATTACTGAGGAAATCTAAGTTCATTTTACAATATGGAATTCTGCCATCTTTGGATGTTTGTGACATTCAGGGAATTTTGGAGACTATGCCTGTCTCCGATGTCACGTACGTTTACTATTGGGTCTCTATGCTCACATCATATCCACTGGCAGCCCATTAAAGCCTCTATGTGATGCTCAGTCTCTCAGAGTCCTGTCAGATAGCACTATGGGCTGCATGCTTGTGGCCCATCACAGTGACGGCTGGCCTAAGAAACACTTTGATCTTGATTCCCAAATGAACAAGAGAATGTTTCTTCCTCTTTCACTGTTCGATACCCTCTGCCTAAAGGAAAAAGATAAAATTGAGGAGAGAGAGGACAAAGCAATGTAATTCTTGTGCCTTCAAAATTCACTAGGCTTCAGGTTTCTTATTACGATTATATGATCCTATGTAATGATATTATTATTTATTTAGCAACCATTTTCTGCCAAGTACTCTACAAAGTGCAGTATCTTATTTATTTAGAGGTTTTTGCCTTAGGGCATGTGCACTCGCCAGAGAGAAAGAGACAGAGACAGTGAGAGGGAAAGTGAGAAATCACCCCTCAGGGAGATGGCCATACCACAGTCCCTTCTTCTCTGTTCTCCTCCTGGGATCTTGGGCATGCAGGCACACATGCCCAGAACGAGTTTAAAGCCACTAGGTCTGGGACTTGAACCGTGGTTGGCCATATAGGAGTCTAGTGTTGTAACTGCTAACATCTCCTGGCCCCAACATATTGTTATGTAATAGAATGTAGTTCTCTTTAAAACTCTGGGAAATTAATATGACCACAATCCCTGTTTTACCATGGAGGAAACTGAAGCACAGAGAAGTTGAGTAATTTGCCCATTTCATAAGAGGCAAAGTTAAAGCTCTGAAATTCTTACATTTAACTATCTGCAGGTAAGTTCTGTCCCACGGAAGTTCAGTTAGTTTCCCTCGTATATGTGGAAGAAGGCAGTTTCCTTTTTTAACAATGTGCTCAATGTAAATACATTTCAGCATAATAAGTTGTAATTTGCCTCTCTGAATTCTACTTTGAACCATTTATAACAATGTTCTGGTTCCCTCAGTAATTAAGGAGTTAAATGAAATCTTCGATTTGTTTTCATTGTATATGTGTATGACAGTTTGATCACATTTTCTTGGAAAACCAGTGTGTTTTCATCCTTGCTTGTCTCTTGTTTTGAACTGCCTCATAATGAAGAGTTGTGTCTAGCCTACCTAGGTCATCGGTTCTTCCTCAGTGTCAAGAAGTGAAGCTCATGTTTCTGAGAGAATGGAATAAAGTAAGTCTGGCCTGTTCTTTTGGTCAAGTGAGGAAAGGAAACAGGAAATGGAGATAGAAACAGGCCAGCCACCAGCATTCTCCTTTCCCTATAACCCTAAGAAACAAGCCTCATGTGGAGTTGGGACAGAGAAACAATGAAGTGGGTAAGAAAACACAAGAAAATCATAGCTAGTAGGGTGGAGAGACCACAGCCTTCCCTGGAACTCCCATGATCAGATTCTCAAAGCTGTTGTTGGGGAACAATGGCTAAGACCGATGAGCTGGGCTCTTTCCATCTCTGCTGGTGAATGAGGACCCAGAGGCCCCCACTCAGTCCCGTGATGGATATGGCAGTGCTGTGGGGTCCTAAAGAAGTCACAGAATGCTCAGGTAAGTTTGAATTTCAGATGAACCACAAAAAATGTTAAATGTTTCTTTAGTCCCACACTTATACTAAAAATTGTTACATATCTGAAATTCAAATTTAACTGGCTTTCCTGTGTTTTTATTTACTAAATCTGACACCCTCCAGAGGTTTCCCTCCAGGTGGACCCACAGCCCCCTCCTGTTCCTCCATTGCCGATGTCCCAGAAACACACACCCAGACGGTTCTAGAGAAGTGTCCATGAGAACAGAAATCTGAAAACCAAACGGGATCATCTAAAAGAGAAGAGATTTCATATCATTCATTAGAAGGGCTAAAGCTATTGTTTCCCCTCCCTCCTGCAGGTGGGCTCCCCATAAAAGATGAATTATTAGTTACAAAGAAATAAAGAAGCTGCTTTCCTTTGCACAGCCAAATAATGTGGGTGTTAAACTTTTGACCCTGACATCCTGGTTGAACAGAGGTTTAGGGCAGGAATATGGATGATTCCTAACAAAAGGGTCAAGCAGTGTGCCTCACCTGCTCCTGAGAGAAGTGCTGAAAGTTCCAGCCACACCCCAAAATCAAGATAGGCGGATACTCCATTCCCAAACCTACTTGTACCTGCTGGAATATCCAAAACCTGTGGCTTTCTCACTTTCTTTTCTTTTTATAAAATTTGCTTCAGGGCATATCAGCTTACCAGAGAGAAACAGAGAGACAGAAACAGAGAGAAAGGGTAAGAAAGTAGCCCCTATGGGGATGGTCACACCAAGTCCTTCTCCTCCATTTCTCCTTTCAGGATTTTGGGCATCCAAGTACAATGCCTGGCATGTTTCTCAACAGGGCACAATCCCCTCTCCTTCGTTCTCCTCTCAGGATCTTGGGCACACACGCACGTGTCCACTAGGTCCAGGACTCCAACTGCAGAGTTGGCCCTATGGGATCCAGCTGTCTTAACTAACACGCCATCATCTGGCTCTCTCAGTTTCTCACCTTTCAATGTTGAGAAGTTCAGTTCCAGTTCTGTACATTCATAGCTTTTACTTGTGACTACCCAGAGGACCACAGGGAATTTCTACTAGTGATTAATCAAGCAATTAAGTTAAATCCAGCAACTAAAATTTCTCTTAAATGAAATTTAAATGGTCCTCTCTCCAGGAAGGAATTATGCTTTCTACTTCACAAAGCTTTTAAAAGATTAACAAATTGATGTTTTCAAAGGAGGCTGAGAACTCTGGATAACAGTTTCTACACTGTATAGTTCAGAAATTTACAAAGATTTCCATTTCTGAGGTATTCAGATTATAAGCCAAAAAAATTTTAAAAACTAGGAGTCCTGTCATACATGGTAGAAACTTACTACGTGTGGCTATTGAGCATTTAAAATATAGCTGGTGTGTGTCAGCTGAGTGGTACAGGTGTGGGACACTGTTGTGTGATACTAGAGCCACATACAAAGGCCCTGGGTTCAGTTTCTAGGTTGACTTGGACATGCCAGGCATTTCCATGGGTGGGTCCATGATCCTGGCTAGCAGCAAGGCTGGAGGAGGATCATGGCAAGGCCCAGTTGGGGAGCCCTCTCTTCCCTCTCTATCTCACACATGAAAGAAATAAACAGAAATAAACTACTTTTAAAAAATGGTTAGTGTGACTAAAAAAATTGAATTTTACATTTTATATAAATTAGAATTTAAACTTAAATACCCAAATATAGCTACATGTTAAAACAATGACAAAATAGAAATATTTAACATTTAAAAGCCCAGGCTTTGATGGGACCAGCAGTTGGTGTAATGGCTAGGTCGCTGGACTCCTATGTAGTCGACCGCGTTCAGATCCCGGATCCAGTGGCTTAAACTCACGTCGGGCATGTGTGCATATGTGCCCAAGATCCTGAGAGGAGAATGAAGGAGAGGGATTGTGGCATGGCCATCCCCCTACCCCCGGGGGGTGATTTCTCGCTTTCTGTCTCTCTGTCTCTCTCTGTCTTTCTGGTGAGCGCATGCGCCCTATAACAAAAACCTCTCAAAAAAAAAAAAAAAAAGTTCAGGCTTTGGCAAGTTTCTAATAATAATTACAATGATTACAATGACCCATCATCATTATTATAAATATTTTAAACATCTGGAGCCGAGTTTCCCAAACTGATTTCACAATACTTCTTCCTCAGGAAATACTAAGTTTAATAAAATGTTTGACTAACAAAATTAAACAACTTATCAAATTCTTTAAGATTAATATATATTATGTATATTCAAGAATAAGATATTTTATGCAGTCAAGCCACCAGGTTTAATGTTTCTCCCAAATTTATTTATTCCTGGAAACTCTTTGATCCACAGAGTATCTTGTGTTAAAGTCTTCTGAGGGACCAGCAGTTAGCATAATGGCTATGTTGCTGGACTCCCACATAGTCGACCGCGGTTCGCGTCCTGAACCCAGTGGCTTAAAACTCATGCCAGGCGCATGTGCGTGCATGCCCAAGATCCCGAGAGGAGAATGGAGGAGAAGGGACTGTGGCATGGCCATCCTCCCTGGGGGGTGATTTCTCTCTTTCTGTCTCTCTGTCTCTTTCTGTCAGGCGAGCACACACGCCCTATGGCAAAAATCTCTCCCAAAAAAAGAAAAGAAAAGAAAGTCTTCTGAAACATAGTTTGAGAATGCTGTAGCAGAGAAAGGAGACACAGTGGAATTAAAACTGAACTTATTCAGGACTACTTTGAAACGAGCCTGTATGAGGACATAGCATTGAGATTTGATGCTATTTATTATCTAGGGGCTGATGCTCTTTTTCTATTTCTATCCTTTCCTAATTCCTTGTCTTTTTTTTGTTTTTGTTTTAATTATAACAATACTAAAAGGTCACAACTTACAAATATAAGTCATTAAAGTAATTGTTTGTGGTAACAGGGCTTTTTGTGTGTTGTGTTTTGTTTCGTCAGTAGCTGACTTATAATTAATTACAGGAAACCATTAGGTTAAAGATTTAGCAAGAAAAATCTTATTCCAATATTGGTTGACCTGAGATTTACACTTCCAGTTAAGAAACAGTAATAGGGGCTAGATTTATCCTTCCTAAACAACTTTTTTTAAAAAGGACAAATTATATGAATGGTGGTTTTCAGACATGGGACATCAGCACTGTAGGAGAATGATATCTGAGAGGGGCTCATCCAAGGTGAGTCCTACAATTGCCCCAAATTACTGTCTCCAGAGAGTCTCCAAGCTGCATCCCAGACAGGAGTGTCCCAGGTGGAGCCTGGCACAGCTTCTAGAAATGACGAGACAGAAATGGGAGTCCAGGTAGACCAAGGCAGCCAAAGTTCACAGAGCAGAGCACCAAAGAGGGAAGAATTAAACAGATTTGCAGAGGGTTCAACTTTGGTTCTTTGGTCCTGTACTGATCAGCACACACTTGTGCACAGACTACCCTAGGGGCCCACAGAGGGTTAGAAATGGCTTCGCTCCAGCTAGAATAGAAAAGCTTCGTAAATCACAGGACACTGAGCAGATTCATAGATGGATTTTGCCTCAGAACTAAAGACTACTGTGATCCTGCTTAATGAAAGCAAGTTTTGTTTCTAAGTAGCTACCAGCATCTAAGAACAAAGCCCAAGAAATTTATAGGAATACAAAAATATCCAGCACTCAAAAGTAAAGCACTCTAAAGTTAAGCATCCAACCAAAACTTACTAGGCACACAAAGAAGCAGGAGAGTGTGACCCCCGAGGAGGAAAATTAATGGAAATAGACCCCCAAATGCCAAAGGGAATAGAATTAGAGGAGAAAAAAAAATCAGAATTGTTATTAAAGCTATGTTTCACATGTTCAAGAAGGAAGAGCAAAAATGGATCATGTTAAGTAGACACTTAAGATACAAAAAGAAAAAAAAAAAAAGAAAGGAAGGAAGAAAAGACCCTCAGCAAACCAATAAAACCAGAACTACAAAACCTGGGATAAAAAATACACCTAGGGACTAATGGCAACTGAAACAGAAGGGAAGATCAATCAACCTACAGATACAGCAATAGGAACTAAAATGAATCAATGGGTTAGGGGCCGGGAGGTAGGAAATGACTTTAAAAATGAACACAACGTGACAACTTTAAGAAGCCTAACACTGGGGCCAGACAATGGCACAACAGTAAAGCGCAACATTCTGTAGGCCTGACCCACATGGGAAGGTTTCTGGTGTCTGGAGACTTCCTTGAATATGTCAGGCACAAAGTGCTCCTGATATAGGTCTGGCTGAAGCTGAGAGTGGATCAGTCTCCTTCTCTATCATAGGAGAAATAGATAAACTTTAAATTAAAAGAAAATGCTAACAGACTTACAATTATAATGTCTGAATAAGAGAAGTAACAAAGTAAACATCAGAGGAAATAATAACCATAATCCTTCCAAATTGCATGTTAACAATAAACCCACAGACCTGATAAAACCCAAAACCCTAAAACCAGAGGAGAATGGAAGAGAAGGGATTGCGGCGTGGTCAATCCCCCCAGGGGGTGGGGTTGATTTCTCTCTTTCAGTCTGTCTCTCTTGCAAGTGCACACACCCAATAGCAAAAAAAAAAAAAAAACTTCCTCTGAAAAAAGAAAACTAGAAACATAAACTATTAACACTATATGAAGGCACATCAGAATCAAATTGCTTAAAATCAGAAGGTAAAGAGATCAATCTTAAAAGAGTCTGTGAACCAGAAAATGAAACAAAGTCCAGCCCAAGCTCAAGAAAGGGCAGTCGGTGTTGCTGTGCTCCAAGGCTCTTTACCCTCATCCAGAGACTCCAGAATGTGGCCCTTTGCTTCCCTCCTCAATACTTTTATCCTCAAATGCTGACTTGGTCAGGAGCCATTTGGCTATAGCCTCTGTATTAGTGCAAGTCAATCAAAGAAGCTGAAGCACTAGATTTTATAGAAGGCAGAACTGAGATATAGACACAGATGGAGATGTTAGACATAGAGAGGGCTAGAGCTAGGTATGATGAGAGCGAGAGATGCAGGGTTTGTTAGAAGGCTCTGACCCTTATACCACTGGAGGAACTGGCTAAGCCATCTGTGAAAGACCATTCATTGTCTTTACATCTGTTACTGGAACTTGAAGTCCACAGGGCAGGCGGTCAGGAAGGAAACGTGCATGTGAAGTGTAGGAGAGCAAAAATAGGGCCAAGCCCATGATCACAAGCTGGAGCAGCCAAAATGGACAGAAGCCCTTGTCAGTTCTTATTGCATCTAGCCTTGATATTGCAGATGTCCTACAGAAGCTAACACCATCACAGAGCTAAGCACACTCCAGGAAGGGAAGAAGTTGAACTAGGTTAGTGGGGGAGAAGGTTGGGAGCAGTTCCAAGCCTGACACCACTCCCCCATGCTAATAGGGGAGCCTGCAGATAAGTGACAAGGTGTGTGAGTTACCTTACAAATGCAATTTCACTTGCTTCATATGAATGTCCCGTAAAAATTGATTTTGCGGCCCATCCTAATCAGAAACCAATAGGAAAGGGAGCTGGGGGAAACAAAATTCCACCAAACTAACTTGACAGATTAAAACCCAGCATAGCAACTAAAATAGCATTTGTGGTATAGCAGAGAATTTCAATCACCCATGTTCTTTCTGGTCCCAATTAGCATTGATAATAAAAAATGTCTGTGGGAGGTCTATCCACACTTATCGCATAATGAATTATTTTATAATCACCTTCCCCTGTATTTAGAAATCTTGCCAAAACACTGCTGAATTCACCACCACATCCAAGTAACTAAAGCTGCCTTTTTTTTCTTTTCTTTTTTTTGGGGGGGTGGGGGTTTGCTATAGAGTGCGTGCGCTCGTCAGAAAGACAGAGAGAAAGAGAGAGACAGAAAGCAAGAAATCACTTTCCAGGGGGTATGGGCATGCCACCATCCTTTCCCTTCCATTCTCTTCTTGGGATTTTGGGCACGCACACACATGTACCCGGCATGAATTTAAGTCACAGAGTCTGGGACTCGAACCATGATTGACTACATGGGAGTCCCGTGACATAGCCATTATGCTAACTTCTGGTCCCTCAAACTGCCTTTTAATGGCAAGACCATATTCACGATAAATTTACAAGACATAAAACCCACCGAATAATCTCAAAGATTCCCTGTCTAAAAATCTTCCCTTCAATAGCCAAGATCAAGGGAAAGAGAGCGAGAGATGCAGGGTTTGTTAGAAGGCTCTGACCCTTATACCACTGGAGGAACTGGCTAAGCCATCTGTGAAAGACCATTCATTGTCTTTACATCTGTTACTGGAACTTGAAGTCCACAGGGCAGGCGGTCAGGAAGGAAACGTGCATGTGAAGTGTAGGAGAGCAAAAATAGGGCCAAGCCCATGATCACAAGCTGGAGCAGCCAAAATGGACAGAAGCCCTTGTCAGTTCTTATTGCATCTAGCCTTGATATTGCAGATGTCCTACAGAAGCTAACACCATCACAGAGCTAAGCACACTCCAGGAAGGGAAGAAGTTGAACTAGGTTAGTGGGGGAGAAGGTTGGGAGCAGTTCCAAGCCTGACACCACTCCCCCATGCTAATAGGGGAGCCTGCAGATAAGTGACAAGGTGTGTGAGTTACCTTACAAATGCAATTTCACTTGCTTCATATGAATGTCCCGTAAAAATTGATTTTGCGGCCCATCCTAATCAGAAACCAATAGGAAAGGGAGCTGGGGGAAACAAAATTCCACCAAACTAACTTGACAGATTAAAACCCAGCATAGCAACTAAAATAGCATTTGTGGTATAGCAGAGAATTTCAATCACCCATGTTCTTTCTGGTCCCAATTAGCATTGATAATAAAAAATGTCTGTGGGAGGTCTATCCACACTTATCGCATAATGAATTATTTTATAATCACCTTCCCCTGTATTTAGAAATCTTGCCAAAACACTGCTGAATTCACCACCACATCCAAGTAACTAAAGCTGCCTTTTTTTTCTTTTCTTTTTTTTGGGGGGGTGGGGGTTTGCTATAGAGTGCGTGCGCTCGTCAGAAAGACAGAGAGAAAGAGAGAGACAGAAAGCAAGAAATCACTTTCCAGGGGGTATGGGCATGCCACCATCCTTTCCCTTCCATTCTCTTCTTGGGATTTTGGGCACGCACACACATGTACCCGGCATGAATTTAAGTCACAGAGTCTGGGACTCGAACCATGATTGACTACATGGGAGTCCCGTGACATAGCCATTATGCTAACTTCTGGTCCCTCAAACTGCCTTTTAATGGCAAGACCATATTCACGATAAATTTACAAGACATAAAACCCACCGAATAATCTCAAAGATTCCCTGTCTAAAAATCTTCCCTTCAATAG
>NW_006160045.1:2685417-2692257 GCF_000334495.1 Tupaia belangeri chinensis
GAAAGAGATGGGGCTATCTGCTTTCAGAATGGAAAATATTGGCACCCGACAAAATGGGCCAGACTAGAATTACGTAGTTAACAAGCCTGAATCTCGGTTGCCTCAAAAGGATGATATTCTAAGCATGCACTCTTGCTGTTAATTTAGTCTGTTGCAGAAAAGAGGTCTGTGGTGACAAAATAAGAGGTAACAAAAATCTATTCTAGGGGTGGCCTGGGTGACATTTTCCCCGTGAGGAGAGGATTGGGAATCAGCTTAATTAGGTCTTCAGGGTGTTTCAGTCATTCCTAAAACTAGGAAAGGTGGAAGTCAGAGTTCTGCAGAGATAGAGTGGCAAAAGGTCTGTGTGTGAGACAGCTAGGCCAACTTCAAATAGCCTCCAGGGGCGGCAACTTAGAACCATGGTTGGTGGTCTGAGAGGAGGAGTACAGCTTCAGTACAAGAACAGTTGGTGAGAACAGACCCACTTTGGGGGAAAGCTGGCCATAGAAGCAGACAGAGGAATTCTTTCGGGGAGCAGGGTTTCTGAGAGCCAAGCAGGAAACACACACACACACCACCACCTTCACCTCTGTTAAAGGGATAGGTGTATGGGTAGTGGGGATAGAAAACGACACAGAGGTAAAACACAAGGTTCTGCAAGGCTGACCCCCATGGGAGGGGTCTAGATTTTATCCAGAGACCTGAGTACTCTGGGCATGCACATGCCCATGACCCAGGCTGGCTGAGGCTGGGGTGGATCACGGCATCAAGACTCTTTGGGAGTAGTTCTTTCTCTCAGAAAAATAAACTGAAAAAGAGAGAGAGAGAGAGATAAGGGGCATTATAAGGATAAGTGATTCTAATTCATGAGATAATTGAAAGGGATAAAGATAAAGCCAAGATTTATATTAGATTACTAAAGGACCATTGAATTCACTAGACATCCGAAAGCCTTGAGTTTTTGTGCCACTGGGCTAAGGGGAGTTCTACCTTTTATACTCCAAATTCCAAATATGTATTTTTAATTTATTTTTAGGGGTTCAGAGGCTCAGATTTCTGTCCCAGGTTTTTTTGTTTGTTTGTTTTTTGTTTTTTGTTTTTTTAATAACTACAGACACACCCTTTTCATCCTTGCAACATTCTTCTGAAGTCATCAGGGAGGTGGGATTTTCAGAACACTCAGGCTGATAAAAAAACGGTCTTGGGATGGAGGCATGCTGAGGGGCACTGCATGATGGAATAGGTGCAGGTCATCAGACAGCATCAATCAAGAAACAGGCAGCCCCTCTTTTAAGCACTTTATAGATTGGAGACCTGCACTTAGGATATGCAGCGAGCTTTCTGCCTGCTGATGTAATTGCCTTTGTACAGAAAAAGACTAATGGTTTCTCAGGATGAGGACACTGTAGGAAGATGTGAGATGCCCGTTTGTGGCTAATTGAAAATTAATAAGGTTTTAGTGCCATTTGCCAAGTGTCAAATCACGAATGGGTGATTTCTAAGTGTAACTACATCAGTGCTTAGATTTCACTTCAATTCTCCAGGGGGAAATGTGTGATTATGGACAGCCGTTGCTTTCACGACTTAGAGAAATCCCAGAGGGCTCCAAAATATGAGGACTAAGAATATTCTGTGTTTCCTTCTCTGTTTAACACTACAATTGGCCCTTGATATTCCTATATTTGGCTAGTTAACAAGTGTCAACTGTTATGAAACAGTCTTCATCAACACATAAGTAGAGCTTGTAATTAGTTTATTTTTTTCTTACCTTAGTGGATTTAACATTTTTTTAAAAATCATGAAGGGCCAGCTGTATATATTTTTCTTTGTGAAATGTCTGTTCATGTATCATCTCCATTTTTGTATCAGGTTTTGAGCCTTTTCCTGACCATTTTTGAGTCTTTATATAGCAGTGATTTAGCCCTTTACCAGCTAACTATGGTGCAAGTATAATTAGTCTGATAAATCGGCTTCCTAATGAATCTACGATATGAGTGATTCACTGTCATGTTGAAACTGTTCTGCTTTCCCATGTTCCCAACTCTGCACTCCAACAAATATAAAAATGTACTCCTGTTCACAGATTCATTTGGAGATTGAATGACTGATCGAAATGGCTCAAGCCTCCCTGAATCTACACTTTTTGCCACCTGAATTTGCAGGTTTTTTCAACTAAAGAACATAAACTTCCCCATTTCATGGCACTGGGCACATCATGTCCTTTGGCTAATGGAATGGGGGCAAAATGACAGTCCACTAGTTCTATGCATAATTCTTTTTAAAGATTTTTTGCCTTAGGGTACATGTACTTGCCAGAGAGACACAGAGACAGTGAGAAGAAAAGTGAGAAATCTCCCCCATACACCAGGGGAAATGACCACACAGTCATACCTTCTCCATTCTCCTTTGGGATTTGGGGCACACACATGCAAGTACCCAGTGTGATTTTTAAGCTGCCAGGTCCAGAATTCGAACTATGGTTGGCCATGTGGGAGTCCAGCATCTCAACCATCATATGACCTGTTGGCTTCCTGTGCATAAATTTTGAGGCTACATGTATTTCCCTTTGCTCCATTATCCGAAGGACATGAACTTCTGACCTGCTAGCCCCAGAAGGATGAAAGAAGATACATGGAACAGAGCTGGACCAACCTATAGCTCCCAGCAGAGCTTAGCCAACCCCACCCGCATGCCCACCCCCAGATGGTCCACAGCTCCCGAGCAAGAGTAAGATAGTTGGTTTAAGCTGTTGAATTTAGGGGTGGTTTGTTAAACAGCTGATCGTTTATTGAGCCCCTATGATATTCCAAACATAGTTTAGGAGCGGGGCATAGAGAGAGAAGCAAAACATAAGTCCTTTCCCTCCAGGAAGGCTCAGATTCACCTGAAGGTTCTGTCACTTCCCAGTGAGATGTGTCTGACTGTGAGAAGAGCACAGAGTCCTGGCCTTCAGATCCCAGCATCAGGCTTGTCTTACTTCATGAGTTCAGCAGCACCGGAGTAGCACAGTGCCAACAGGAAAATCTAGTGAAAGCTATGGGAACTCCGACTGAAGTTTCGGCTTTCGTTCAAATTTTGCTGATTTCTCAAAGAATGCTTTCCTTATTTATCCAAACAAAACAAAGATACTAAGAGAGCTCTTTAAATCTGTGGTTCTCAGAAAGCTGCCTAAGAATTGTGATGGGAAGTGAGTGCTTTAATTTTTTCTGTAAATTCCAAATCCTCGGGGCACCTGAATTTGCATCGTGTGTTCCCCCTTCTCCCTTTGCCCTGCAAAATGATGTTGCTGTAAATCTACAGGCCACTATTTGAGAAAACCTGCTCGAAATGGCAAGCCATTGGGGGAATATTTAAGATGTAATTTGACATAAATTTACATGGTTTCTTATTGGCAAAACTCTTTGGCCGGTTCCTAAACTTCTGCAAGCTTCTTTGTTCCATTTTTCAACAACCTCTCATATTGTTTCCCGATTCCTCCCTCTCGACCCGATTTCCCTGGTCTCTCGATATTGTTCTACACTTTGTAGGTGCTTCATGAATGTTTTTTGAATTAGTCAAAAAACTCTTTATCACCCAGATCCAGACCATGCCTGTTCCTCCTCACCACTGACTTCTGTGAACCCAACCATTGGTCTGATTATGTAAGCTGGCTGCTGTCTAGCTATTAGAAAAGTCATGTTGTCTTTTTTCTATGTTTTTCTATGCAAAAACATGTCATGACTTTTCTGACAACCCTCATTCCTTCAGCTCCATTCTACCTCTAGGCCTTCCCTTCTCTGTTCCCCTGACACGTAGGACTGACAGCGAGTTTCATGCTTCCTGGATCTATAGCCAGTGGGAGGTCAGACCCCACACCAATCTTTTTGCTATTCTTGAGACAGGACTGAACTCCCAGAGCTCTAGTGTATTGTAACACATCTCAAAGGAGGAGGAAGGTGGACAAGACTGAAAACTGGTTTCTTTCGGTAAATAATGACTGGCCGCCTGGAAATAGGCAAAGGCAAAACAAAATCAAATGCCATCCCAGAAGTGTCAACAGTCACAGTGCAGCAGGCATGTTTACAATGCAGACCTAAATCACTTTAGAATTATTGAAGAGTATTTCAGAATATGGAGCCGCTGGCTGTTTAATAGGGATCAATAAATAATTCCAGCTCACAGTGAAATTAAAACTCTGCATTGCCACCTGGAGATTGGTGTCCACATGCTGATTAGAAGCCAGCTACCTGATGTAATTACATTTTTCCCTTGCTTATTTTAAAAAAATTTCACAATATTCCAGAGCACAAGAAATTTTTTTAAGACACATAGGGGAATGAAGAGCAAGTTTAAGAGTTTCTCTTAGACACAGAAAAGGAATCTATTTTATTTCATTCTTATTAAATATGATTCTCTATTTAGTGACCCCTGTGACCCTGAGAGCCTGTTTAGGTGCTACTTAACATTAATTATTACTTAAACTCAATGTTATTTGGGAACAAAGAAAAGGCCATGATAGAGTGGCATCCATTAACCAATAAATAGCAGCCAAAGAATTGTATGTCAATTCAACTGTGGTAGAGCATAAGACAGTTTTAATTCAATCAGGAACACTTCATTTAGAGGAATCTGATGGGAAATTCTTTTTGAAACTAAAAATACTCTTAAACATAGAACCAACTCTTAAATATATAATTACTCTTTGATCATTGTGGCAAACAGAGATTTCATCTGAGGCACAAAAGTACATGTTCTATACCTATCTAAAGGCACATGGAAGTTTGTTCACTTCTTGTATGTAGTAGCTTCATTACACATGGCCAGTCTATTTGCTCTTCTAGCATGGGCCTTCCTGAGCATGGAATTTTTCAGCACCTCTCTCCTGCTAGGAGTAAAGCAGGCATTGTATTTGTTAAACATATACATTTCTGGAGGGAACCCTTGAGTTTATTTACTACAACAGCCAAGGACATACGTCTCACTCTCTGTGGTACCCACAGGTAGCACCAACATGGGTCATCTTTGAAAGGAGTTTAACTGTGGTCAAGGATGACAGGTCCACTGATGGTATCATCTAAGACATTGCCTCAGAGTTCTGAGGAGAGCTATCATCTCCCTATATAAAACATCCCTCAGTGCTTTTGTCAAAAAGGAATCCTAGAACAGGCAGTGTGAGGTGGGGAGGGCAGGAGGAGAGGTAGTACTACCACACCACTGGTGGTCTGGTCTGGGGGAACTGACCAACAGTGTCAGTAAATATCCCCTGAGTTGGATTGGAAGCTTCTTTGGTATATGATTGTGTTGATGCTCTAGCACTAGCACTAGGGTGAAAATTACAGAAATGAGTAAATTTTCTTTAAAAGAGAGATTTTTGCTATCAGGTGTGCACACTTGCCAGAGAGACCGTGAGAAATCACCTCCCAGAGGGATGGCCACACCACAATCTCTTCTCTTCCATTCTTCTCTTGGGATCTTGGGCACACGTAAACATATGCCTGGTGTGGGGTTTAAGCCGCCGGGTCCAGGACTTCAAACCGTGGTTGACTATATGGGAGTCCAGTGATGTGACCATTATGCCATCTGCTGGTCCCAAGTTAATGATTCTGAAAGGAACTATTTTGTTCTATCTGCACTTACTACACCTTTGAAAATAAAGGCATTTTAAGATATTTACTTTTAAAATTTTGTCTTTCATAAGAGAGAGACAGAGAGAAGAACAGAGAGTCTGATACCCCTCAGCAGGGTTATCATGCCACAATCTACCCCCAGCCTCAGCCAGCCCAGATGTCAGAGACATGCTTGTATACAGGGAAACTTCCAGACACAAACCTGGGGCCATCCCATGTGGGTCCAGCATCACAGAGCACTTTGTTCCTGTTGCGCCACTTTGCTGCTGGCTTCAAAAACTTTCTGAGAATACAAAACCAAAAGAACTAGAATGGAGTGGGTCTTTAATTTTTTATTTCAAATGACCTCAATAATGTAATTCATGCCTTCAGTATACATTTGATTACCTACTAGGAGCCTATAAATCTTTCATAATCTCTGCCTTTATGAAGCTCACATCCTAGTCAAGAATAGACTCAAATGTTTCAGTGCCATGCGGGGTCATACAGCGGTAACAGCTACACAGTAATGCAAGCACATGCTAGAGACGCTTAGGCTTGCCTGGCACAATCGCAGAAATTGTACAAAGACAGAAAGAGCTGATACAGACCTTGGTATAGTGGGCGTGTGGTGCCCTGTCTCTACTGCTCAGATACATTCTACTATTTCTATCACCTATTCCTAGTATCTGTGTTTCTGCTTCTGACGTGTCACCCTTTTGGTTCTTTTTTTTTTTTTGGAGAGGTTTTCACTGTAGGGCGCGTGCGCTCGCCAGACAGACAAAGAGAGACAGAGAGATAGAAAGTGAGAAATCACCCCCCAGGGGGGATGGCCACGCCGCAATCCCTTCTCCTCCATTCTCTTCTCGGGATCTTGGGCACGCACGCACACGCGCCAAGCGTGAGTTTAAGCCACTGGGTCCGGGACTCAAACTGCGGTCGACTACATGGGAGTCCAGTGACATAGCCATTACGCTAACTGCTGGTCCCATCCTTTTGGTTCTTTTTCAGAGCACAATCCTTAGGCTACTAGAACTGACATCCAGAGAACTGCAAGTGCCTGGAATTTTAAGTGTTTCTCTTCCATACCTCCGGAGTAGCCCTTGGCTGATGACTGAGAGAAGATGAGTATGAAAGTCCAGATCCTTGTCTCAGGGTGGGGCAGCTCCAAGCCATCACTTATACTCCAGAATCCCTTGAAGGATCAGACTGAAGCCATCCTCCATGAATCTTTACCTGGAAAGTCACCTTTCCTTGGCTCTTTTCTTTCCCT